>NC_134028.1:7593259-7899346 GCF_964204645.1 Tubulanus polymorphus | reverse complement strand
GGACTAAGAACAAACAAATAAGTTGAGATACAGCTTTAAGCTACAAATTCTTCATACTAATAGTATGAAGACTCTGGGTTCATAGTAGTATCCATAAAAACCCCCAAATCAAACAACTATCTTCAATCGAATACAGTATGAAAGAGAATATTGTAGTATGGTACGTTTCTACATTAGTCTGCGTTAGGTAACCCCGAAATAACTATTTATGAGATAATATTTGGTGTAAATGAACACAGTGTTTTTGCTTCACCGAAAGATCCAGCCGCAGCCGCAGCTTACAGGGAGGTATATAGAGATGCGGAGAAAGATACGAAGAATGATGCGAGGAACGATATACGAGATACGACAAAACCTCAACGCCTCAAACATTTACAGAGATATTGTATGTGTTTCAATTTGAAATTAATTTCGAATTAATTTTTGCTAATATGAATACGGGTGTTTATTCAACTTTGTATAAATTTGCATAATTATCAAAATAAAAAGGTAAAATTCTGATTTCATCAAAAACAAACCAAAACCACTCACGAGAAATATAACACTTAATACATCAATCTTTGAAAAGAATTCTTCCAATTTTTTTTTCTCTTTACCACCGGTTCTTTTGAGTTACGCACGATAAGCTGTATGAAGCTCAATTTATCCATCTCTATACCAGAATACGCAATGTCTGATAAGGAACACAAAAAAAAATGACAACTTTATGTATTTCGTACAATACACGTCATTTGGGAAGGAAAATCCTTCGTCGGTATGCTGGCTCCACTCAATTCCGCCATTTTTTAGCCTCTAGACTCGTAAAGAAATTTTAGTTTTTCGAACCCAAGTTGCGTTCTAACGCACGAGAGGATCTATACGCTATTGGCATAGCCTACCTGAGTGACTGAGATCAACCTCTCGTAGACATTTCAACTTTTAAAACCTCGCTTTGGCACTTACCCGATATTGGATACCGTTTATGGCATCAGTGATTTCATTGTTTCCTCTTCCATAATGAGTTATAGCATTCGAAAACTGATCGTTTATAACGGCTCGAGCCTGCAGGAAAAATATCGATCAGTCGATCTTCAACTTCTTACTTCGGGAAATGGATATATATTCAGAATATTGTTCATACCGTTTCTCTGTAGATGTAAACCAAAACTCCAACGATCACTTGAAATATCAGTAACAAAATCAGTAAAATCAAAAACTGAAACGAAAACAATCAACAAGTTATACTAATCTACGTAAGTGGTTTCGTTTCTGCGATAATCAACATCCATCCATTCCAGGCCCCTGCCAGTTCGTTGTATCTGAAGGTACATATACCTAGAAACGAATCAGGATCTAATTATCCAGCTGTAAGTAAGTTAGAGTTTGCTCTTGAGATATATTTTCTAGTTTAGAACTACATATTTCACTCGAGAATTCAATTCCTATCATTTGTATCGGAGTGGATCATAAATGCTAAATTTCATACAGATAAGGTTGATGTTTTATAATCATAATGTGAAATTTCCAAAAAATTCTCAAATAACATAGTGTTTGAACGATAAAAAATCATGTTAACAGCGTTAGCTCAAAGAATCGTCAAGGACTGTGAATAGGCCTGAGACGGTGTATAGGTAAAAATAATTCTCAACAACCACCTGTACACAATAGATTATAAACCCTTCTCTGGCTGCGTAAGCATACACAACATTCTTTCATCGCTATTTTTTCTGCAAACAGTATAGTGAAAAAACATTGAGGGGTGCGTTACTTTCTACAAACTATGAAAAACTGGAGCGGATACGTTTTACTCGCAATCACATGAAAACTAAGATGACGCTAGTAGAAACTTAGATTCTGCATGATATTTGAGCAATAATAAGCGTTTTCACCATTTTTGACGTCATTTTCAAACACATTAAATGCACATACATAGATAGGGTTCGTAAATTGCTGATGTGGTTTGATGACACGATTTGCACATATTACGGTAGTACAATTGCTGGCCCGTAGCGTGAGGATTAAGCGGGTGGGTCGGTTTTTTCTAAATTTGGTTGGAAATGAACGGGGCCCTCCCCTGGAAAAAATTTGAAAATATTATGCTCAGTTATGGCCTTTGAGCGATTTCCGTTGATATAGGTACGAAGGTTTTGATGAATGAAAAAAATCAAAATATATGCACGTATTATGTATAGAGGCCTGAGGCAAAAAGTTTTTGACCCCGGTATCCTAGGTACTAAGCTAAAAACCCCAATTTTCAATATGGTACCTAGAATAATTGTATCAGAAAATCTTTGCGCCAGACCCCTGTTGTATCGTGTTGTTGTTGTAAGTGCCATATATTTGCGCTTAATAATTTTTCAAACCAAAAACGAACGACACTAAATATTTTTTGCGGGGGGAGGGGGTCAATCTGTGCTTTGATGAGAGGCTTTTAATTTAGTCTATTGATATCGTGTTGTACATGCCGTTTGGGAAAATCTGATTTTCTTACAATTACTAGAATGGCGCGATTTTCCTTGATCGCGCCTGCCAGGCCGATAAGTCCGATGATGAATATGAATACACCCAGTCCGCACAGTAATCCGGATGGTATCGTCAACAGTTCCGTTACTTCTTCATAGTCACGCCGCAATGAACCGACCCATATTCCTACTGCTAATAGCAGCAGTCCGACCACCTGAAATAAATACACCAGTCACCAGAAAACAGTTTTAGGATTTTTTTCCGATCATTGTTATAAGTTTTTAGCACTTTTGATCGGGTTTGTAAAGCTTTTTAAAGCTTTCTGGTCATTATTCCCGAAGATGACTATGAGGATATAGTCGAAACGTTGAATAAACTACTTCAGTTACATTTTCGGGCTTTTCGTTATTATTCTGGGATTCTCTCTACATTTCTGATCAGGTTTGTACTTGTGCGTGAAATCTACGTATTTCTCAACAATTCCTCTATAAAGTTACAGGATTTAACATTTTCGGGGAATATAAGAAGCTATTTGGAATATTTGAAAAATTCCTTGGGAACCGTTCTGCAGAAAGATGATTGTTTTCTAAAGTGTCACAGTCTGTCATGCTATACGTATACAAATACATGTATATAGCACACAATTTCATATTCCAGGGAAAGTAATTAGAATTCAATTTACATAAATGTATACCTCGGAATCACCTGATTATAGCGTTAGGAACATCCGTGACAACAGATGCGTCACCGGTACTCACTGTTTTATGACAAACTACCATTTTTGCGTACATACACATACAGAAGCCTAGCGGAAGGGCCCCTCAACCCAGCCACACGTAACATATATACCAAAAATCGTAAATTCTTGACCAAAATCATGCTTGAAAATTGTAACTATGTTAATAGAAGAATATCCACGATAGAAATATCGCCGCGTACAGGAAATCTCGATTCGAGAATATTTCTTACGTATACATTCTTTATCTTTGCGTTCAAAGCGATTAGATTGCATTTTATAAATGAATTCGAAATTTCTTGAAATCCCCTAAAATGTATTATTCTAGCAGCCGAATTCAACATGGACAACGGGGATGAATTATTGCAGAAATGTTCAAGATTTTTCATGAAAAAAATTTCAAAAGGCTTACCAGTAACCACAATCCGTATATAATCACTAATATTCTGATAATCGTGTACGTGTTACACGGGCAACATTTATCCTCGCGATAAATATACTCTGACTGGGAGCCCGGAGAAAACTCTTTATCGTGAACCATCGCTGTTTCAGACTGACAGCACATGGCGCTCTGTTTACTAAATACAACGCGCGATCGAAGCGTCGCCCTTTGAGACTATAGTAGTAGAAATAAAATTATGTATTCTATACCAAAGAAAAAGCAAGTTATAGTTTTCAAAAGTAGCTTTGTATAATTTCTTTGGACAGGATGGTAATTCTGATATGCGACCGCTCAAACCACCTAAATGTAGCCTATTCTATAAGGCCAAGCTCCCGGACAAAATATGATTTTATATTCGCTGTTAACAATAAATCTTACAAATAAATTGTATCTGTAACAAAGACTTGAATGATTTCTTCATATGTACTTCAGGTAAATCAATTTTCCAAGACACGGTCAGTTCCAGTATATTCTGAAACGGTCAGTACACTCTCAGACAGTCCAGACAGCACATTCTCGTCGTACCAGTCAGGACACACTCCTTCGATCATCATGAATCATGAACTCTACTCAGATGCAGATCGGTTCTGGAATGTGATGAACTTCATCACAGACAGTAGAACGATGTAACTGCTGTAGGTGCGACCATGGACTCTAACGATTTTCGTTTTAGAGTCCATGGTGCGACCGATCTCCATCTGAGTAGAATTCATGAAGATCTGGAATCTACCGTACTGTGTTACTGGTCATTATCTTTACAGTGTTCATGTTTGGGGCCTTAGGATATTCAGCTACTTTCTTGATAATGATAAGTCGCAGATTCCGCAGGTTGTCTTACGCTAACTATCCCATCGTTTTGTCGCTCAGTGATTCCATGTTCTGCACCAGTTTTAAACTGATGCCTGTTATACAGTTTGTTCTCTTCCACGTTAAAGATGCTCCAATATATTTATCATGAATTCAGTGATCAGTATTTGTCAAATATATGAATTTGTATTTGCGGTTGCAGGATGTAATAGTTCGTGGTTGATAGTAGCAATATCTCTAGAACGTGCAGCAGTTGTGATCTCCTCGTTCACATCTCGTTTGATATGTACACCGAAATTCGCTAGATTCGTTTTATTTGTGCAGTGAATGCAATGTTTATATATTTCACATCTGGTTTGTCGATACATTTCATTGACCAGTTTTTTGGATGTTACTACGAATTATTTGACCAAATAACATATTTTGTAGCATTTGTCATCCACGTTGTCGTTCTATACCTGATTCTAACATCAAATTCTGTTATCCGTACCGGCGTACTTCAGTAACAGAAGTACGCCGGTACCTCTGAACAACTGTTGTTCAGAGGTTTCTTTTGATCCGAAAACTACAAAATCAAAACGTACAATAATGCTTGTAACAGTTTCACTCGCATTTGCAATCTTCCATTCGCTATTTACAACATTTTTTACCAATCGTGCCGGAGCAGAGATAATTTTTTCTATTTGACATTTTCACTGAGTTTTCAACATGGAACTACGTGGTAAATGTCTACATATATTTTTTTTTGACTGGGACGAGAAATTCGTGAATATTTCTGCGTGATCCGCTGTAGGAATTCAGTCAAATAACCATTCACTTATCTTACCTCGATATAAACTGATTTGGTCCGTTTTAATTCTCCGTCGAGAGTAGATCAGATTCGATACACTGTCAAACGTAATTTTTTTTATCTCCCATCATTTGAATCAAATTCATCACAATTTCAACACTTTTTTGTTTTTTTCTGCAGTTTTTCCGAGGTTTTATGTGGAAAGAAATCAAGTAATAGAAACATTTTATTTTTGTTTTCCTGTTCCCTTCCATTTTAAAACACCGATTAAGAAAAATTCTTTTTTTCTTTCTTTTCACTTCATCCTCCCACTTTTTTTATTGAAAAATATCCGCATGCCAAGTTATCAAAAAAGGCCTAATCTAACCTAATCTAATCAGTCCATAAACTATAATGAGGTCTACCCGGCGAGCAAAAACCGCGTGGTATTACATAACTCCTTTGAGAGACCGTACTGTGCTGCCACCAAGCTCGCTCGAAAAGCGGTCACATGATTTCAAGATGGAGAACTACCGACAACAAATTTTGACAGTTGCGATTATATGCTTTTTCAGTTGTATTTTATTGACTGAAGGTAAAGTCGTTTGCAAATAGGTGTCGTCAGTTCATGTATCTAAACTGTATCCGAACAGATATCCACTTCATTATATCTATTTACTAGGACATTCGTTCTCGTCTGTGAAAAGAAATGTAGCAGTTTTTCAAATGCAGAAAGACATCAATCCTGAAATGGACGCAAAGCTTCAGGTAAACAACGTGTACGAATACTACCAGCTTATCGTACATTTTAACCCTGTTTCTGGGATATTGCTTTTTGTGAGACATTTCCTAAGACAGTCCTTTTATGATTTATCTAAATTGTCCACAGTTACAGTATCAGTAGAGTAGGTGGCTAGTTAGTTGGTGTATCGGTTCCATTAAACGCAACAGTTTTTAACTGAGTTTTTCCATCGAAGAGTGAGCCTCCCAAAAATCTGAGGTTTCTCTTGTATTTCCTCTGTTTGTCAGGTAAATGCGAAGTGTTATCTTTGCAAATACTTCGTCGATAAACTAGCGACATTTCTTGAGAAGAACGAAGCCGTAGTGAATAAAACTATTGATGGATTGTGTGAAGCTATCCTTAGAAATCGTTTAATCGTGAGTTTGAAGGAATAAATCGTATTCTAAGCTATCAGATTTTGAGGGTGGTGATAAATTACCTGGTACATCCTATTACCCGTTCTATTCTCTTATTTTTTTGCACTCATTTGCAGTGTAGTTTTGTTGACTCGGCTTTAACTAATTTCATCGACCAACTTATCAGAGGTCAACTAAGTCCGACCAGTGCATGCGTTAAGGTCAAATTCTGTGCGGGCAACAGTAAGTGGTCGTGCAGTTTATCTAAGATTCAAACGTTTACCATAGCAATTTCTGTATTGAAGGGTTATTGAAATGAGAATGTTTTCCAGGTAGACTGAAAACTAAACAGGATGGCGTTGTTCATCAAATTCGTTCAGTTGATAAAGCAAGATGTGATATTTGCCAGTACAGCATAAGAGATATTCAAGATTCTGTCATAGAAAACTCGGTTTGTATTACTCCAGGTGCCAATCGCCCTAAACGTATTGAGTCGAATCGGACGAGTCTTCAAAACGAAACACTATTAAACTCCGACTCCAATTCGATAACATATTTGATCTGGTGGTAGTCTGAAGGACCCATTTGAGGCATTTCCAGTCATGGGCCAAAATTTGACTATGGAAAAACTCACTGCAAAGTATCATTCTAACTCGGGTTACTTTTTCATGTCTAGCTACTACATCGTATTTCTGGGAGGTTCGATTTCGAGTCTCAATATTTTGACACATTCTATTCTAATTCAGGCTGATGTTGAACGCTTTTTGATCGAACAATGCTCTCCACTGGAATCACCTAATGATAGATATGTACGTAACTATGAAGAGTTGAAAATTTAATGAACTGAATCCAGGGCCGTACCTAGCATTTGAATTATGAGGATGAGAAACAGAAGAAGGGCAGATCTATTGGATATAACAATAATACATGCAAATAGGGCACCACATTTCTGAAATTGCCCCCCTGCCCTCGCTAGGTACGTCCTGGAATCATGAATATCTGCTCGAGAGTTACAACTTTTAAACCTCGGACGCACAATAATTCTTTGTATGAATAATAACAAATCGATTCAATATTTTCTCTTTCAGTGCAAGTCTCTTATACACGATGCTTTCGCTTCGGGTATTAGCAGTTATTTTGAATCATCTCTATCTCCGCATTCCGTCTGCAAGATCATCGGATCATGTCTCGATTAACAGAACCGCCGGACGATCTCTCTACTGTTGATTCTGGAATTATTTTATCAATACATTATTTATATTTGGAAATATGTTTTATAATGAAAAATTAAATCGTAGCACCAATAAACTTTTTTTGTAATTTTGGAAAATATAAGTAACATCTTAGTTTTCCTTTTGCCAGTACAAGTGGGTTCAAAGACTTTGGAACAAAAGCCTAAGATGTCAAAATTCTGTACAGAAATCAATCTCTTTCTATTTAAAATTCTTGAGTATTTGAAATCACAATTTTGACGGCACACATCAAATCCTATATATGAAAGTCCAGTTCGTTTTACAGAAATGTAACAAAAACTTGTAACACATGATAATCAACAAATGAGCTATTCTGTATCGTGATAAACATGGATTTTCCCATGAATTATCTCGGGAGTAATGAACACTGCATTCCGGAGTGCTAATGGGTAAACACAATTTCATCAGTTTTAGAACTACAACCGGACTGAAGCACACATGACCAGCCTCCTCTGTAAATTGAGAATGGCAGAAAGTTCTAAGCGAAAAAAAAAAAATACTGAATACATATGGATCGTGGTAAATAAATTTACATTATTTATTATTTCTTATATTAATAAATGCACAATGACACTTTATTCTACACAAAAATATAACCGTTAAACTGATCGCGCGACACAACAGAAGAATAATAATAATAATTACCAAGGTGAACGTGTAATGTGGCTAGAAAACTGTACATTATTATCTACAAACTGTACATTTTATTTAATTATTATCACTTAATTTAATTAATAAATATCTACATAACCCAGCATCATATATTAATTAGTGATATCGATTGATAATGAAAATAATAATAATAATAATATTTATTACTCGCGGCCGGTTAATAGACTGGTACTATGTTTAACTCAATTGTAAACACCAGTCTACGACACTGCCCTCGGATATGATACTACCGGATATTGATATCGATATTTTCGACTGAAATTCGTCCTTTTTTTTCTACGATTAACTCTCCCTCGCCGATATCGAGAACGATGTTTCGTTCCTATAACGATAATAGTCGATCGATAACTTGCATAATGACGATTCTCGTAATCGATAATTTCGAATGCGCGCGGTCATCAGTTAGAAATCTGTACACGTTTCATCAGGTGATAAACAAATGACGATAAAATGTGGTCCTTTTTCCATGCTCGATAATAAAACATAAGACACAGGTTTTTGGCTATGATACAAAATTTACATAATAATAAGGAATTTGTACTAAAATGCGCCTAACCCTACCCTTAACGAATATCTTTTTTCTTTTTTTTTCATAAAACGGGATGATCTAAAAGATCTCGATTGGGTCTGTGTTATAAAACTGAAGGGATTTGGAGCTTATTTATTGGCAAGCTGCGACAAGTGGAACCTTGTTCTAAAGGACTGCTGGGCTATTTACAGTTCATCAATTACCGATCAACCTCGAATTTCAACCCAAACAGGAGTATCATTTCAATTTCATAATCGATGTAACTACTACCGTAAATAAAAAGATCAATATTCTGTTTTCTTGAAGCTCGTTAGAACGAAGTTCCACTTCCAACACCTACTCTGTAACACCGGATCTCTTGTCATTTGTATGAGCGGTAGATCTTACAGGAATGAATTGAGCGTTCTCTAAACCCGCCCCTCAAACTATCGACCCCTATTCATCCAACTTTTCATTGGCGTTAGTTACATGTTTTTGGGTTTATGAACTACAAACCACCTAGAAAGACATTTTATCACCACTCTCAAAAACTGGTCGCCCAGACATAAATAGTGATATCTAAGTACCGGGCAAATAGGTCCAGACTAGAATGAAATGATATCAGCATTCAGTTAACTCCACACCTTATGTCTTGACGCAAAACTTTTTTTTTTGCTTCTACATGTTATAGTGGGATATAGATAATGACAGGTTAGACCCATGGATCATCCTCCTGCGCAGTATCACCAACAATCAAGCCATTAAATTGACAGAAAGATTGTCTTTAGCACATATTTCCTAGCTATAAATGAAATGTTCGGCATGCCAATAACTCGATAACGAAGCCAAAACCACAGTACTTATCTGTTCTGAGATGAAATTAAAATCTCTCCCAAGTCCAGTTTGCTAGGCATGTTAACTGATAATATAGGATGTGGTAGGTCAAAGACTGGTGGTAAATGGAAAATGGACCTATGTTGGTCAGACATCCCTGAAGATCCCAATCGGATCTCACATAGAACATTCCCCCGTAAAATATATCCAACAAACTTTTCAGCTCTTGCAAATATCATTCCAAAGTGGCCGGATAATTTGATCTGATTTCAATTTCACTCATAAATCCGAGACTCGTCACCCCCCCCCCCCCCCCCGCCCAACTACATTACTATCAAATCAACAGTGAAAGATCCATCTTCTTTTATCTATGTACAGCAGGTAGAACAGGATTTTTGGCAACAAGAAATTTCAATACAAGAACAAAAAGAAAAATATATTCACAACTTACGAGCAGTGAAAGACATTACTATAATACAAGCCAGGAATGAAGTATCTTTAGAATAGTTAATAGTTTTCAGCAAAAAATAATCATCAATCATAGCATGCGTATACTACCTAAAATAAATTAACCGATTATTATTCTTCATATATTAAATATATATATATATATATATATATATATATATATATATATATATTTCATCGTCAATTTTGTTACATCAACAACTCGTACTCCGGTAATTCCAAATCGTTTCAGCTAATTTCTCTTGCGCGTTAAATCGGCTTAAAGCTGGCATTTCCCTGCCATTTTGATATTGAAATAAAAGTTCGATACCCTTTGTGAGACGATATAAAATGCCCAATTGTATAGAGACAAGTTGCCAGTTAAAATCCAACAAATCCGCATTGACCAGGACCCGATTCCACAGTTAGATTTAAATCTAGTCAATACTAGTACTCTCAACCGAGAACTACAATTCCCTCCTACCAACATTTGAATATTAGAAATAGTTAATGAACTAGGGATCCAGGGACACAATGCCACTTAGTGAAATGCTTGGCAATCTGTCAATTTCTATACGCAACGCCTTCTGGCAAACAAATATATCAATCGATAGCTTGAAACTCACCACCATCAAAAGAACAGTGAGGGATACAAATTATGCTAAGTAGTTACTCAATATAAATAGAACTGTTCATTAGAGATTGTCAATGAATTGCTCTCTCAATTACCCGTCAACCTTGGAATGGTGTCAAATTTTGGCAGATAATGCAGTTTGACATCTAACTGAACCCCCCCCCCCAAAAAAAATATCTTTTTCAAGATTATAAAGATGAACTCAGAACTGCTGTTTTAATTAGTCAAGATAATCTGAAGGTCAGACATAATGTTACTGAAATCCCTACATAGGCAATGTCATGTGAAATATCCAAACTTTTAAGTTAAAAGATAGTGTACTCAAAACACCTTGTTCCATCTACGAATGACGACTGATGAGACCAAGAGGGCAAAGAGAGCAGTGAACAACATCTTGATGGCTGAAGATGTATCAAGGGTATATACATGTATAAACCAAATATCAAGCGACAATCCATTGAAGCGCGCCTTCAAAACTTCTCAAAATAACTGGATTCCGTTTACGGACAGGCGAAAAGTGTACGCAACAGCCCGCCGAGACTAAATCCACTCTGATGATGACATGAAATCACGAATTACGTAGACGCTTAAAATGCATTTTCAGTACGTTACAACAAGCGTCGTTTCGCTTGAAGTTCAAGGCCGCATGACGCCATTCATGTTGATCGGCGCGTAACCGTGCATCGCGTACACGGCGTTGTTGTGCTGCTGAGGCTGCATCGGCTGGTGAAACTGCTGCGGCGCGTGCATCATGCCCATCTGCATCGGTATCTGTTGATTGATGAACGGATTCGCGTTCAGATACCCCGGCGGACCGACGTTGATCATCGGCTGTTGCATGCGGTAGCCGTTCATGATGTTGTAACCGATGACGTTCGGATTCTGCGTCAATGCGACATTCTGCGCGAAGTTCATGTTCGGCGTTACGGTGACGTTTGGGCTTTTCTGCACGACGCCGCGTCGGTGCCCGTGGTAGTTCTTGTACGGATGTGGCACCGGCGGCGCCTGCGCGATGTGCACTGGCAAATTCGCGATGGGCGGAGTGACGTTACGCTGTATCGGAGGCGGAGTCATATTGACCGGGGGCGGAGTGAGATTCGGAGGCGGAGTCATGTTTACGGCGTCGGGAACGATGTCCATGATGCCGTTGGTGAGCTGTTGTAATTTCGCGAGGCTGCAGCTCGTGTTGTTTTGGTACGGCGACTGGCAGACGACCGACACGGCGCACGCCGCGTTGTTGTTATGCGTTAAACGGTGCGTGTTCTGTTGCATCACCGGCGAATACGAGCTCACGTTCACGGCGCCGAAATTCGTGCTCGTCACGATCGGCATGTAACCGTTCGGCGGAGGCTGGTGTTGCGGGGGTATTCTGCCGTGATGATACGCGGCATTCTCCATGAAGTTATGCGGCGGTGGATGGTGATGTAACTGCTGCTGCTGCTGTTGTTGCTGCTGCATTTGTTGGTTTTGAGGATAGTTCATGTTCGCAGCAGCAGGTGGAGCGGGTTGCGATTGACGAGGTTGCTGTTGAGGGGGTGTCGACTGTTGTTGACACATCTGCTGAACGCAGTCCGTATAACCCGACGGAGATGTACGATGTTGTTGTTGTTGTAGGTTACCATTCGGCAATTTCTCGTTGCTACAAGTCGACGCCGGAGACTCTAAACCTAAACGATTCACATCGAGTTCGTTATTACTATAACCAGCACTCATCTGACGCGGTCTCATGTTGTTATTACTTTGAGGTCCATTCGGCAAATGATTGTTCGGTGAACACGCCGTGTTCGACATACTAGGGGAACACGCACTGCGAATGCTGTTCGGTGTACCGGCATTCGCCAGCGGTGTGCCGGCATTGTGCACACTGTTCGGCGTGCCGACGCTAGGCACACTGTTTGGAGAACACGCGCTGATATTATTAGGAGTACGAGGCATGCTGTTCGGTGTTCCAGGCATGTTCAGTGGAGTAACAGGAGGCAGACACGTCACCGATAGACTATTGTTACCGATCGGAGTGGAAGGAGCCGCCATCGACCCGGAGTGCGGCTGAATCGGCGGACTACCCAACTGATTGACGCTACCGTTCGGACTACCCTTCGACGGTATACGATTCGGACTGCCGATCGGTATGATCTTACGCGGACTTCCCAACGGAGTCAGCGGCGCGCTACGCGGACTTACGCTAGGCGGCGTTGTATGTTCGACGTTGGCCGGTTTACACGACAGTATCGGTCCGAGAACCGGTGAATTTTTCGTATCGATCACCGTTATTGTGGCGGTCGTGTCGCCGATGATATGAGTCGTTTGATCGGTGGAAACAAGAGGCGGAGGCGACGATTTATTCTGTAATCCCGGGTACGTCGGACTAACCGAATCCGCGTGCACAGGACTATCTCGATTCGCTGGACCATTTTTTTTCGTAACCATCGTTTCACCGCAAATCGGACTAGTTGTCGATTTCCCATCGGCCGCCGCCGGAACAACCGGCTCGGATTTATCATTTGCGCCCGAAGTATCCGATTCATCGTCATCACTATCATCGTCATCGTCGTCATCATCGTCGCTATCGTCTTCGCTACAAGTTCGATCTTTATCAGCATTGTTGGGACTATCCACGACAGTAGATAGCGACACCGGATCCTCGACGCCCTGCTGCTGGTACGTGCTACCTACGCCGACGCACGTCTGTTTTTCGGGACTCGTACGCTCGGCCGGCGACGGATGGTCGATGTTATTCAGATCGATCGAATCGCGTTCGGCCGTCAGTTCGGCGACGGCCGCCGCGTCCTCCTCGATGCGTTCCATGTTGTTGCTCATTTCGTTCATGAGCGCGTCGTCGAATTTATCGCCGGCTCCGCTGCCAATCGGATCCTCGTTGGTCGACGTGTCTGATTGTTTGTTGCCGTGGGTTTGTTCGCGCTCCTGTTCGGCTAGCAGAGTTTTGACGACCTCGGCGCACGTGTCAACCGTATCGATCGGTTTCAATAAAACGCCGCCGCTGACGCTATTCTTCGGCGACACGATAGCCGTCGGAACGATCTCGTCCTCATCGTTGTCGCTACTCGAGCTACTATCGCTCGAACTCGAGCTTGAACTGTCGTCCGACGACTGAGACCGTTCGACGGGAACTTTCACTTTCTCGCATTCGGGAATATAAGCGACGCGTTGCTGCTGCTGCTGCTGCTGCTGTTGTTGTATCGGGTCCTCGTCATCCTCGCTGTCGCTGACATCGCTGCTCTCGTCGTCGGCGTCGTCGCCGTTTACGGACGGCGACTTCACGACGACGGGCGACAGCGGCGGTAGATCGCGCGATTTCCGATCGCGAAACGACGAATGGTCGCAGTGATCGTACGCGTCGTGACGTTGTAACGGACTTGGAACGCCGTCGCTCATATCCGTGTCGATGGCGCCGATATTCTCTCGTAGCGTATTTGACAAACTCAGTTTCGGCATCGTGCAGTTTTTTGACGTCGGATGCGCGTCCGATTGCGAATCCGACTCGACGTCCACGCGTCCATTGCACAATTCGTTTCCGGCGTGACATTTGTTTTTACCGACCGGCGACGATGACGATTTTGTATTGTCCGTTTCAGCCGCGTTCGATTTATTATTGTTATCGCACTGAGCCGCGTCCGCAGTCGACTGTTCCTTACTCTCGGCCGGTTCTGTCTTCGTTTCAGTCGAAGAGATCGGGCGTTCGGATTTCTTGTTTTGCGCGTCGGATAGAGACTGAAAAAACAATAAGAAAATCATGTTTTTTCATGCAAGCCAGGACACCTACAAGACTCACAAGATATCGTTATATATATAATTCAGGAGCACTGAGAAGTTCGAATCCTATGTTATTTCAAACCCATGATCGGTACATAAGAAATAAAGGTCAAAGGTTTAAATACCCTCAGTGTCACTTGTATGATGCCATGGTTCCCACAGTAACATGAATAAAAAATTCCCAGGTTTTTCCTAAGTATTATTTCATGGATTATTTTTCAATTTTCCCAAATGGAATATAATGATAACTATTCACAATAATGAACAGATATCATCATACTACAGTCAACATTTTAGTGGTGACTGGTTAATAAAGGTGATTTTTCAAGGGAAATCACTGATGAAAATTACCCTTGGCAAATACAATACGTGCTAAGTAAATGAATTTCCCGAATATTTCCCTGATTTGAAGTAAATTCTAATTCCCAAATATTATCATTTCAAAAGTTTTTCCCAATTTCCCTGTTCTGTGGGACCATGTGATGCCCCTTAACCCACTGATAATAAGAAAATGACTATAAACCTACTACCATCTGAGGTTAAAACAATAAGAGCAAATGAAAAGTCTTATTACCTTCGGAATTCTACGCGGTCTGCCTCGTGGTTTAGGCTGCGTCGACGGCGGTGTAGCTTTGACTTTTGACCGCGGCACACCCTTCGGCCAGCCTCGCTTGCCTTTTTTCGGCGTGATCGGGGGCGATTCGCGTTTGGTCATTTTTGTCGATTCGTCTTTGCAGCGCGTCTGCCGTTCCGTACGCGTGCGTCTGCTCGGACTGGTGGCAGAGGCCGCGGCCGCAGCCGTGGACGACGCTCCTTTCTTCGGACTGGGACTCGTCGTCGGCGATTTATCGCCGAGGGGATTGTCGGGATGACACGTAGAATGACTCTCAGTTTCTGGTGGTTCATTTTCATCTCCTTCTTCTGAAAAAACCATCAATTTCATTCAAAGACTCACAAATTACAGTAAATCTCACTAGACATTGTCTCTTTTTTATCATATTTTACAATAAAATGTTAAACTACCGCTTTGGATAAGAAATAACACTAACAGTATTTCATATACACAAAATTCATCTATCGGCTACTAATGTAAACACATGAAATATTATAGTCTAAACAATCCCTTTACACATACAGATACATAGTACTCTTCATTATTGAAAGCTAGCTCCAGCTAACGTCGACCCACTTTTACTTGGACACAAGATAGAAGTCTTGCTAGTCTCCTTATATCATTAGAGCTTGTGGAATATATCATACAAAATATAAACCTCCCTCTTCGATGATTTTTTTTATAACTTCTAATGAGAATCAAGTAATTATTTCATATGGCCTAAACACAGTGAACAGTTACCTTTTTCAGAATCTTCACCGTCATCTGTCGTGTCCATGCGTGGCTTCTTCATTTTCGGTCCTTCGAGCGACAGTCGGGTTCCGCGCCGGCGCTTTCCGCGTCTACGCCACCACTGCAGAAAAAATACACATCAACACACATTGCATATAAATAACCGTTCAAATCAAAAAATCCCGACTACCCAGTATCGACTATTAATCAACGTTCGCGTAATGCACCGATTTAAGAAATCTGGGATAAATTATAATCATAGTACGTCGTAGCGTGGCAGTGAATGGTAAACACCGAGGTGAATTAAAGCACAACAAATCAAATAATGAAGACGCATGCGTTGTACACAAAAACACATTTAGTAAATCGTTAATAGGTCGAACTGAAGTGAATTATCAGAAACAAGTTAGCGATTATTAATTGGATTGTTTTTTTTTTTAAATAAGAATTAATTAAACACGGGTTTAAAGCCAGGATAATTTCTGTGTTAACGAAAGAGGTGTTAAAATTTTCAGTCTATTCGCGAGAAGAGAACGAACGACGACTTGAGGACCGGCCAGGCGGCTAATGGACGAACCTTTTTCTTTGGGGAGGGCGAAGCAGAAACGGGGGTAGAAGGAGGTTTCTTTGGGGAGGCTTCGAAATCGGATTGGCGTCTTTCTTCGGCGATATCTTGGACTATTTCGCTCATTTCTTTCAACTGAAAACAGACACAGGGAGAAGCACATGCAAAAACCGAACAGATGGTCGAGTGGATTCCACAGGAGACGGAACGCAAGAGACAGAGTACTGCCGAGGCGGATTAATGACGGTTGTGAATACTAGCTAACAAACGATTCTGATCCTATCTTCACTCGAATAAATCTCGACTTAACATAGGAAGGCCGACCCAAGTGAAATTGACTCGGGACTATTTCAACTCATATGGTTATTCTTATGTAGCCGATTATAACTTGAAATCGTTTTTTTTTATTGGCAAGTTTTCTCAACCTATCTTTCGTGGCATCGATTTTTCTTAGGTTTTAACGTGAAACATACGTTTTTAATACTATAACTTGGATATATAATTAACTAAAACTCCAAGTGTGACATTCGCGAGTGCTTCGAAAATTGATTTCAAGATGCACAAAATAGGACCAGATTCGTTTGTGCGAAGAACATGACAAGTGAAGATTGAGTGAAAACAAAACGAAACAATAAGATTACTACGAAATGAAAACTGGTATTCGCGATCAGATCAAACATGCAGTAAATGAACCGTAAATGATAATGTCGACTTTGTTCGACATAACTAGAGCAACCTTCAACAACTGAGGCACCGAGCTATTAATCTATGAATCTAGATAGCTAATTAGCCAGTCTCAGGTACTGAGTTAAATATACCATTGATTCAGGGAATCACACATTTCTACGAGTTCTTTCGATTATGTCAAATGTCAAACTGTCGATGATTAAATCAAGCATAGACTAGAGAACTGGAGCAGAGGATGGGTTTTGAGACAGAAGCAGTTAGCTTTAATGAACTGTTTTTGCAATATAAATATATGTAATAAATTAAGATTATATTTGCGTTATATCGAGATACGTAATTTCGTAGGTTTACCCGGAACCGACAAAAACGAACGAAGCCCCTGAGTTTAAGCGATGATGACAATGAAATAATACACGTATATACGTAGTTCTTAGTGCCTTTACGACATATCCAACCCGAAAGTCTATTAGAATGGGGAATATTACACCGTTCAAGTTCTTCGTACCTCGTTTTGAGCTTTGCATTCGACGTCGTGCAGCATCTGATTCGATACGACCGGCGTCCATCGTAAACTTTCCGAATTCAGTATCAGACGTTGGCCTCGACGAGATTCCAGTTTTCCCATGTGTTCATCGACCATTTGTCGGTCGACGACTATCACAAATCTACAATTATCGATAACAATTAGAGGGTCACTCGCTTGACGCTTAAGGGGTCTTAAAGAGTCACTTGCTTGACGCTATGGGGTCTTAAATCCAAATCAACTCGACTAAATGAAGTACAGCGTGCTTACTTGCTATCTTTCTGTCCGACCATATTCATTTGCTGAAGTGTAGCGGCGATATCATGAGGACACATGCCGGTATCTTTACTGATTGCTGAAATCACACAATTCACCAAATCGAACGTGAGTAAGTAATTTATTACATCATCGATTTAATCGAAACATAATTACGAATAGAATGCACGACGAATTAGTAGATTGATGATAGGGACCTGAACAGAGCCTTAAAAAGCTGTACAATCACTAGGACGTTCATAACGTCTTCAACAGGTTCAGTTTGCGAAGATCGCTGTTAGGCTTAGCATATGCTAATGCAAGGCCCAGTTAGAGTTTCGGGTTAAGTTCGACTAGAGGTATTAGTATACAGTGATTTGGCCAGAATAAGACATCAATTCGCAACTATAGAACTGGCTGAAGAAATTCATGTTATCATCTTTTATTTTTGGATTCAATAGAAGAATCAATCAACTTTTAAATCAAAAATCCATACTAACACCCGGTATGTTCGTATAGAATAATAGTCAACTGGCCAATGAATTCTCCCAACACTCGAAAATCATTACTTACTTTTGATTGTTAGATTACTCGAGTCGTTTGTCTGATGCGAATGAAGATATTCTAATATGATGCTTTTCCAGTAGGACGTGTAACTAACGCGACCTAAATCGGAGAGCGGCTTCTCGGGCGAGCCCGCCTGACCTTCAATACGTGATAACAAATAACCTGAAAAAAAGTTTATACACAAAACATATAGAACACTGTGCTGCCTATTATGGCTTTAGCAAGTTCTGAAATTTTCACATTTTACACTTTATTCACATTTCTTAACACCAACCCCCCCCCCGGATTTTTCACATTTTTTTTTTATACAAAAACCAACATTTTACAAGGCCACACTGACATGTAGAACAGATCATAAGGAGAGTCCGAAATGTCTTTCAGTTTTAATTTTTTTGGAATAATTACCTTTGCTTTTAACCTCAAAAATTCAGTACATAGTGTGAGTTTTAAAATGTTTCATATTTTTCACACAAGATTTTTCAAAAGGGACATATATATTACCCATGATTTCTTCATTTTCGATGAGGTTTTATGCTAGAACAGCTTAGTTAAACATGTTTTAAGACGGTACAAGAGGGTGAGATTTCAATCATTTTGATTGTGAGAAAATGTGACTAAAGTAAATTCAAATTCTAATTAGTGGTTATAACTTACTAAAGTCAATAAGAAAACGTCCGTAGCCTTTACGCTGATATTGAGGCATTGTCATGATACACGATACATTATATTTCTGTTGGCAGTGTTTTTCCTAAAAAAAAGATATATAATAATAGAAAGTATGATAGTAATAGTTATCTAATTTCTATAGCGCCCGTTTCACTGTGATAGAAAGTTCAACAGCGCTTTCCATCAAATTGGTATTATTTCCTACTAACGCCAACTCTAACTGTTTACAAACAAGCCAAAAATTTCTAATTGCCTATTTCTCAAAATTGAAGGAGTTCATGAAGAGTTCCAAGAATTTTACACAAATTAAAGGAGTTTCAAGCACATTTCTAAGCATTTTCTGTTAAGAGTGAGTCCTTAATTAATCGAGGAGTCGTAGGGATGCTGAAACCATACAGTCCCCAGGAACCACAGAAAGGCTCAGTAATAGAGACAATTTTTTTCTTCAATTTGACAAATCTTCAAATTGTCAGACGTCGCCGATATTCTACGTAAGACATACCTTTGAGAAATACCCGACGAGATGATTTCCGAGGTCGTCGTTGACGGTCAGCACGTAAAACAGAAACGGCTCGACGTCGTAATAAAGCGTTTTGTGATCGAGGAATAGTTTCGCCAGCAAACACAGATTCTGACAGTAAATCTTATTCACATTGCCGTCGACTTCGAAAACCGACAGATTGCCATGGCGATAGATCTCATTGGCCGGAGGATGACATAATCCGCATTTATCCTGTAAAATATTTCGTTCCATAAAACTAAGTTCATCATTCTCGAAAAACAGGGCTGCCAACCTCCGAAAAGTGCTATCAATCAGCAACTAATTGAATTTTTTTCAGTAACATTTCATTGAAATATGAAAGAAAATGTTCAATTAATCAGTAATCAACAGTAAGACCCTCAGCAACATCTTTCATATCCCGGTATGCATCCAACAAATCAAATCAGTACATGTAATTCTCATTATAGAATAGTAACAAATACTGAAAAGTTGGCAACTCTGGAAAAGGAAGAATTAAGCATTGACTTTAAATTGACTTAGTATGAACTGTTCCCCTTTCTGCATACGCAGTGATAAATTCACGCTTGCTAAGTACTTACAAAGTGCCGTTGTAAAATGTGCCGACTTTTCATGTACTTCAAACAAAATTCACAAATAAATAATTTTGGCAGCCTGAAAGAAACAGAAAACAGAAATACATCTCAAATTGTGTACTTAACATTCCAACTGTGTACGGTACTATCCAAGTTTGAAAAGGAATGTTTGAAAAGGAATTTTCGAAAGTTTCATAAAACGTACCTGGCGTATTCTTGAGGATATGGCGACGAATACCAGGTTTGTATTTCGTATTTGCCGAACTCGATGCAAGGTGGAAAACGTCCCTGAGTTGACTCCGAGTTGCAGTCAAATCCGCCCTGCGTTGACTGAAACAGTATAGTCTACAAATGAAGAAAGTCGGAAACGCGCGTGTCATCATAGACCTGTTCTCAGCCATGCCGTACGGCGGAGCCTGGAGACATGAGGGTTCGTCCGAGAATAAATGTACGCCGGTACAGGTCAGAGAATCCACTACGTTCCCGACTACTTCATTTTCACAACACCGGGAACCAGTTCCGCAATTGTAAGATACGTTCGACAATTTCAGGAGGTGGAATTTCCAAGTTGTAACAACCGAAACACTGGAACTGGTTGCCGAACAGGTAACTAACTAAGATTATTGGGCCAGATATAGATTTTAATGGATTGCAGCTCTCTTTGGGGGTCATCCACAAATAATTGTCTGTTTGCCGTAGCCTGACCAACATGGCCTCAAAAGTTCCAAGCGAAAACAAACTTTTTTTCTGGGATTCGTCGCAATAGATTTATTTTCAACAAAAACAGCTGCCAGAGTGTGCACTTCACACTAACGGCTGCTGTGTGATACTGATTGTTACTCACTTCTACTCGTTATAGCGAAAGCAGTAGTAGTGAGTAATGCAGGTGTAGTCTCTGCTAAGCGCTGTATTGGCGCGCATTTATGAGGGATGGATGTCCATCACATGAATTACTCTCGAAATCCCAATTTTCCACCGATGATTACTGGTATGGTTTTTCAAACTAAGGGGATAATGAAAATGTTTTTTTCTTGCCTTAAAATCTGGCCGCAATTTTTTCTATCTACCTACAGACCCACCCTGAAAACTTGTGTCGAACCGATGTTACCGCAAACAGACAATTGTTTTCGGGATGACCTGTTGAGAAATTTGTGCATACGTCGGAGGGGACGTCAATTTTCTTTCAATTTGTTGTCAATGATTCATTTTTCTAACCCTCATCTCTTCATTTTTGACATGGAATCGGACAACGAAGACAATGCAAATAAAAAAGCCCCGCCCCGAAAGAACATGCAGTTACAAAATAATGATCGTTAAATATTTTTTTTAAATGGAAAAAAAAACATCATTCATTGGAAGAATACGTGCGGTCAAACAATGCGTAAAATAATGTGTATTATTATTAAGTTAAAATCAACAGGTAAAAAAACCCAGAAAATTAAGTGCAAAAGGAAGGAAGGACAGATCTTCGGAGGGAGTTAAGTTCCATGGTTGCAATGATTTCAAGATTAGGCTCAGGGATAAGGACATAAACTGCACCGAGTCAGGCTGCGACAGATACGCGTTAGATCTACTAAGGTTTACATGTGCCGAAACTTTTACGCATCTAACACTTTCATATCGCATCGCCGTGAAACTGGGTCCAGATTTTTTTAAATACTACGAGCTTAATTTTGCCTTAAATGGTGGAATTTGGTCATAAAGGTTGAATGTGTTTAAGGAACGATGTGTTTAAATTCTTCTAATTCCGATATGCGTATTAGAAGAAAAGTTGTGGGAGAGAGGTAGTGTTCTCGTTTATGTTAGTAGTTACATAAGAGATGAGTTTCGATTATTGTTCACCCGAGGTAACACAACAGGATACCACCCGCTTATTACCTCCACGGATTACTACTCAATGCAAACAATCCCCGAGGTCGGAATAGCAAAGACAATGTTCGTCTAAAAAAATTTCTCTCGCCATTTTCCAGCGAGCGTGAACTTCAAACTTATGGACGTATCCATCCACGTATGCGAGCCAATTTTGAATATTTGAATTTGCTATACGCGTGTATATAGGTAGGTAGGTATACACTAGATATAGATCGTTATAGATTGGAGTTTTTTCTTTTCGATCAATTGCATAAAAACGAAAACATACCCTAGTCCAGTCGTCAACTAACTATAAAGACATTATTTCAAGTGGTACGTATGTCAGTAGATGTTAAATCAAACTAGCGAACTGAAATCTGACTGCAGGAAACACAGATCATTATTCAAGCACGTTTTTCATTCCAGTTTTAGTTATAGTTTTTGAAGCCAATTTAGTATTAGAAGTCAGGGTTAGCTTCTTGAATTAAGAATTATTTCAAGCAAATTTTGCCGTATTGAGCAGGGTATGATTTGAATAGGTTAACTCGATTGTTTTCCAAATTAGATGACGTGCTGTACCCACTAAGCGAATGCTGGTTACCTATTGGGGTCAAGGGACACAATGCCTAATTAATGGTCAAATGCTTGACAATCTGATGATACTGCAATCGCTTGTGTTAACCAAATATGCATAGGCACTGATGGAAATAGAAATACAGTAAACCTCCCTTGGTGAACACCTCCCTTAATGAACAAACATTTGCTTGGTCCCAAAATTTTCTCATCTAAAATATATTACATCAATACCTGCCCATATTGAACGTTTTTTTTAAAATAATGAACAGTGTAGACTTTGTCTGGTACAGGAGGTTCAATAAACCTCTATATAATGATCAGTAGTAATGTTTTAACCGATTAAGTCGATTGTGCCAAGATTAGTCATCGAAATGAAAGTGTATTTCAGTCATTATTAAACCAATCTTGTGTTTGGATTTGTTTTTGGTTTATAAGGCATTCAGAGAATAGTTATACTGTACATGTACTATGTTCAATGTTATTTCCCTATTTAAGCTTTATTTAAGCACAATCACAGACATACATCGCAATACATGTATATTGCATAAACCAAATAACGAAAAAACAATAACACGTCATCGAAATGTGTCCAAATCTCCCAAAATATCTTGATTCCGTTCACAGCGATACGGATGAAAAAATGGACGCGATAGCTCGCTTAGGTTCGCCCCTAGCGGGCTAAAGATGATCGATTTCAAACAAAGACAGTCATCAAATAAAAACAAAGCAGAAACGAAATGAGACTATCAACCAAAATCATAAAAAAAAGCATCGACGCATAAACAAGGCGTAATAACCGAATAATAGCATTTCATTCGACGACTTCAATCAACTTCACCAATAAGCAACGCATGCCACAAGTATTTGAGAGTCACCACTGAATATCCCTTACAGTAGACTTTGCTATTGTCGGATCCAACCATGGACTTAAAGAGTCCATGATCCAACCAAACTTTGACATGTTTCGAAATATTTGTGCTATACATAGTCCAAAAAGTCTATTCTACACATCTGCATTGCATTTGCATCATTCAGGAACCAGGTCCATAATTGCGGGTGAAATCTAAACCACTACGGGCAAATCGTAACCTAAACTATGCATCAAATGTTAAGTTCTTTCCAATCTCAGCCCACAATGGTAGAATGGTGTAATTCAATCTATATACTTGAGGTATACTTGCTCTACGTAAGGTGGCAAATTTGAACTAATTTCCGATATATTAAGAGCCCTAGAAGTTCGACAACATTTTCTAGGAAAACTAAATATTTTTTGCAGTTGAATAATTGAAAATTAACGTTATCAGGTTTCACTTTCAGGTTCAAATGTGCCATCTTTTCACTGAAACCGTACGATAAACACAGCGATATAGTTTATAACACAAACCTGCATAGCTTTTTTGCGAGCTTGATTGAACAGATCAACGTCTTTGTCTGAAACACCGGGTGGTAGCTCGGGCATCGCAAATACCCCTCCGTTTCCATTGATTTCGCTTTCTGTAAGGGAAAAAAAATCAAGATTTTTAAACGCACGTGAGAAATTAATCAAAGCCCTACATGAAATTTCATAAACCACATTCAAGTATGTACTAGATCATAAAACATCAAATTTGAATTCTTATCATTTCTATTCATTTCATTACATTATAAAAACAAAACGGATCGTGTCAAAAATAATGACAATAGACATTTAAGTGATTTGAGAAAGTCGATCATTCTAAAAGCTGAACTAGCAAAATGGAACTAATTTCAACAGTATGAAAAACTGATTCAAGATTTCAGCATGCCTCATTGCATTTGTGACGTAAAACTAAAATGTTCTTTAAGACTGGTCTCATAATAAGTCACATCACTCAACACATTCACTGCCGACTACAAATAGGCCTATACTCGTAATTACGGTTCTGTCACCAACACCACTACGAATATATTCACAGCTGATTCTTCCCATCAAAAATACATAAAGATAATCCTTTTTATGTATTTTTGTTCCTATACTTAGTTAAGATTTTTGCACTGGCACGCGGGACTGACACAGCATCATTCTCAATGCTTATCGGTCAATTTTGAACAAAGTCTGCCTATGTAACAGCTCCAGTGCCAACTTATGAAAATTTTTGGTAGCGGCACCATATTATCAAGCCGGCAGAGAACGTGTTTAGTTACATAAGCTACTGGTCAAGCCTTGATTGCAATGGAGCAGCAGAATCAATTTAACTCAAACAGATCAGTTAACTTGTAAGTTAAACTATTAAGGAGAAGTATTCACCAATTAGTGAAAAGACAGTTAAGACACCACCACCACCAGTCAATTCAGTTACTAGAAATCTAGAAATACAATACAAGGATATCCTAAAACTCTCTCTCTCTCTTTAAAAATTACTCAAACGCTTTCGTCGAGCGCAACAACAAACTCTTTCAAACTTTTGATTCGTACAACATTGAAACCGTTACTGAAATCGAAAACGAATTCCGAAAACTGATGCCCAAATCTTATTATCAATTGCATCGAAAATTTTGAATTCAGTGGCATTCCATTATAAGAGGGTATTTCAAATCGAGACAAATAGGCGTGTAGTACGTGCAATCACTCACGATAGTAAGAGTCAGTGGCATTTATTACGACGAAGCAAGCCGCGAAATAAAAATCAACAACACAAAGAGATACATTATCATAACAACATCAACGATTATTGAATATATATATGAATCACGTGAGTTAATCATGCAAGGGTCGATAAGAGTTAGCAGCGAACTACTCGTAAAGCCTGTATCCTGGGGCTGCGTTTATAGTCTCCAAAAATCAGTAAACTGGCTGCGCGAACGTAGTCGATTTGATTGCCGCGAGTAACGACCTCCCAAGAAACAGGCCTTGATCGCAAGCTGGATGAGGGCGGGTTCCAAGTGATGATAATAGGATTATGAACAGAAACACACACACTACTACAGGGACAGAAGTAATGAAGATTATAGAGATAGGCAACTAAAATTTAGAAAAAAAAAATT
The DNA here is from genome assembly GCF_964204645.1 of Tubulanus polymorphus. Taxonomy (NCBI): domain Eukaryota; kingdom Metazoa; phylum Nemertea; class Palaeonemertea; order Tubulaniformes; family Tubulanidae; genus Tubulanus; species Tubulanus polymorphus. The sequence continues at coordinate 7,873,761 of NC_134028.1, read as the reverse complement.
ATGGTTGGAAGCTAAGTAAGGTGCATGAAACAAAGTCTTACCAGCACTTGGTCCCCGACCCTGGCCATGACCAGTCACGATTCCTCGTCCGACTCGGGCTTTTTGAGATGTGGCGCCGGGTAATTTTTTGTCCTTGCTGCGCCCGCGCGCCATCGGCGTACCGGGAGATAGAGGCGGGGAAGCGGGGATGCCTTGTTTCATCATGTCGACGATCGCGCCCGACACGGGACTCGCCGGACAACTCGTAGTCGCGGCGGCAGCAGCGGCGGCGTCCGTTTTTAGATCACCGGTCCGTTTGGGAGAACTATACACGGCGTACGTACTGCGTTTACGCGAATCTCCTTGCGCCGTGAACAAATGCGACAATCCGTCGAACAATCCCTTCAACTGTCCGCTGCCGGGCGGGCCCAACACCTTTTTGCGACCTTTGATATTCGCATGGAGTTTGCGCGACTTTTTAATGATCTTACTCGCGGCTCGTTGCAATTTGCTAGACTTCGACGACGGCTTGGCTTTAACCTGCTGTCGCATCATAGAGAAAGAGCTTAGGGACACCCTTGATTTGCGAGTGTTAGATGGAGTAAAGAAACGTGATAAACCGTCAATTAAACCTTTCGGTTTGTTGGCTAACGTATGAACTACAGAATCGCAGGTATCGGTCGATTGACCTGGTTGCACGTCACTATTAGAAGAATTAGTTCTATTACCATGTTCGCTTGAGTCGCTCGTATGCACTCGAGATTTTCGACGTTGAGGCTTCGGCATACGTCTGTTTTGCGGAACCATCGGACACGCCCAAGGCCTGAAAATACATGTATTTACGTATTCAGAATTTTCCGTAGTGCCCGCAATCACCTAGTATTATTCCATGGGTATTGTAATTCGTAAGAGGAGAGAAATTTCAAGTCAAATAGAAATTTCACCCTCATTCATTTTTTCACCCATGCACCTACGTAAAATCTATTCAAGGTTGTGCCAATTTAATTAAGATTCATGATCCGGAACCAGTTTCATATGTCTCAGACAGTCTGAGTATTTCCAAACGGGCTACAATTCAAATCTATGATTAAACTTAAAAGCTGTAGAAATGAATAGCAAATTCATTACATACTTTCTATGTCGTGATGATTTACCATCGACATTACCACTACCATCACAGCCTGGTGTTGGACACCTAGATAAACACAAATACACCCGGTGCATTATTACTGTAAGTTACTGCCGACAAGCACGATCCAGTGGTCTATTTACTGATTAAGAAGTGTGACATTTAGGCTAATTAAGTACATCATAGGGGATCAACCCCAGGTCTGGTACACATAAGGCATAGACCAATAGAGCTCTAGTCCACTTGGCCAGGCCAATTTCTTACTACCATTACTCACAAAATTCTATAGTAATAGAATTCTAACATCTTACTTAAAAAAAGATTTGAATCCGACAAATTGAAGGAGCACTTATTGCAGTATAAACTACCTTTATGGAAGCCCTAAATGATTTTATGGGGGATATTAGAAGAAATGGTAGAAACTTATTTTTCCAGCAAAATGTATTCAATTGTTTCCCCGAGGAGATTATCTGGTTTTATAGTAGGCCTAATGTAGGTACTCAATTTTTGAGTTAACACAGGAGATTTTTCTACATGAGACGCCGAGTATTCTAAAATGTATTTCCTTCCGCCGTAATGTAATGAAGACCCCGGAGACTTACTTTTCGGGTATGTTTTTGCCACCGTTGTTGCGTATTTTACGTTTCGCGCGCAGCGTTTCGACGTGGATTTGACGACGTTTCGCCGACACTTTCGGATCACAGATATTACAGATCCACGTTCCCTCGGGCGGCCGGGACAGCGGCGGATCATTGCACTCCATGTGAAAACCACGATCGCACGAATCACAGAACAACATGTTATCCTGGAAAAATATCGAACAAAGAAACAGAACTTAGAACAACCCCGCTTGATATAGATCTACTTAGATAGACTTAGAGAAACAAAATATTCTACCAAAAACTCAATGATATAAAGATACACATAGAACTGCAAATCTAAGATGGACTTAAACCAGGGAACTGCAGATGGCACGACGACTAGAAAATTTTAGTTCATTTTCAATCATTCAACTGACTTGCATCTATCAGCTCATGAATCCATTTATCTTGATGCAGCCCCGCTAAATATAGATCTACTCGGTTTTCTACTTGGTTACATTAGAATAGTTTTGATTGGAAACTTACTTAACTATTTATTTACTCACAGTTCAATTTCAATTGACATGTAGAAAAAATACAACACAGAACATATAACCTAGCTACATACAGAACTTAAACTCTAGTTAATTTTCATTCTCCACTGAAGACCCTGCCATATTAAGTAGTACAGGACCCAGCTACATGTGCAATAAAGCAACTAAGATTAACTGACTTTCAAATATTAAGGGCTTTAAGTTCAGCAGTGACAATCACGGATCCACCAGGTTCGCAATTATGTGCATTCAACGATATCCGATTTCTTCTCAGATTCAGATTAAAATCTATCGATAATTTCTGAAATTCTAAGAGGAATAGGCCTTAAAAATGAACTATCCAAGAATCCTAAAGATAAATCAGTTTATCTAGAGACATGATTTGCCTAAATTCCAATGTGGGTGGCTCTAAATCTAGCTGAAAGTTTACTGAAAATGAACTCTATTTTGATAACACAAGCAGTTTAGCGGGAGAGTGGGTGACACCATAGATAATTTTGATCGAGAAATGAGGTCTGAAATTGATAAGGTTCCACAACCAACACGAATATATCACCAGAGATTAATTTTAAGTTTTGTAAAGGTCTACACCGAGGTAGCCAACGACACAAACAGCCTATCATTTTTCAGACTTGCTCAGAAATGTTTTGGCTGTAATTTAGTAACACAACAACCCCCATGATACCTAATTCCTTCGATGTAACAGAATTCCCGAGGTCTAACGGATTAGATGAAAAAGATCGTGTAACCAGCTTCTATATTCACTGAATTTGAGGTTTTTACAAAGAGAATCTAGCGACACATCTACGTATCAAACGAAGATCTTATTAACGAATAAATCAATAAATTATGATACGATCACATGCATCGAGATAGAGTAGAATTACTTACAGGAGAACATACCTCCTGACCGGATACGCCGCAAAACGAACACGTTTTACATTCTATGCACTGCCATCGCAACGTTTTCACTTTCACCGTCAGATCCTTCGAGAATTTCAGGCACGACGGATGACCTGAAAATAACGTGATTTACAATTAATAAAAATTTTCAACAGCGATTTTAAGAGAAATCATCTTGGAAAATCTTTCGATCCGAGTAAAGGACAAGGTTTTTTACCCACACAATCTGACAACGGTCAACGGTTCTTCTTTGGCCTCGGGAAAAATGATAGCTAACAGCTATGGGTCCAGTGGTTGTAACTTAGTACCACGAATATGGGATCTTAAAAACAGGTGCAGATCTAGGGTGTGATTTTCAGGGAGGGGTGCACCCCCAAAATAGGGCATATATTCGAAGGGCGCCCTGAAAGAAAGCTCATCGGAAAACATTTTGGAAATACACAGGCCAAGCTTATGAATTTAACCTTTTTTTAGGTAACAGTTTAATATTTTTTCCCATGAAATTTCAGAGCAACTTGACATTTCTAGGGAGGTGCGCACCCCCTGCACCCTCCCTTTGGATGTGTTTTAGTAGAACTCGGTAATCGTTTTAGTTTGTTGAAATAATGGTAGCACAGACTTACCACTGTTTCCACAGTCAGCACAAGAAATCAGTTCCTCTTTGACGTGATCTCGATTTTTCTCAGCCGTACCCAAACAGAAACTACAAATCGGTATAGGTGGCGCCCGCTGAAAGCATAATGAAGTAAAGGTGAATTTACAAGTAACGCCCTTAATCATCTCATATGCCATTTTAAAACAACTGTAGCCATTTTCTAAGAAAAAGATTAACCGTAACGAAATATCACGCTGACATTGAACGAGACCGATAACCCAATATGGTGTTATAGCCATATATGAAAATAAATGCTCTCGAGTTTCAAATATCAAATTCAAATGTATGAAGCATCGACTATCTTGGTATTATTCAGAGTCAAGCCACGAGTCGATGACGTCAGATTATGTAGCATATATCAGATGTCGAGTTAAAAGCAACAAAATTGATGAAATGTTGACTCACAAAGATGACACCGCAATTGACATTTTAAAAAGTCGTACAAATTCTGTACGCAGGTATAAACAGTCGTGACAGACTTAGCAATGACTCAGTTACTAGAAATAATCCATTTTTGTTTCATCTCGGGTAGTATAATTCATATTTCACAGAAATTGTCGAGAAAAGAAAACCCCGCAAGCGAACAGCATCGCAGTTTCAGCCAGGATGATAGTCAACTGAAGAAGTATGGAACCGGGCCCAGTTCATTGCAAATGCATTTTACATTTGGAGCATGTGAAACCAGGAAGGATGTACAACCAAACACAACAAATTATTATCACACAATAGAATATCATCCGACTAATGTCCATCAAAAATTCCCTGATGCAAAATAATGTGAACACCATAGAAGCCAATACATATTAACTATGAATAGGCCATAGTTACACGGTGCAAACATAAATAAATAACACACTTGATACAAAAAGCTATGCGCATCCTAGGCTTATATGCCTGACTTTTCGGTCTTTGGCTATAGGAAGGCTTTCTTTTGATATGAAATCTAGGCTTCACATTGGAACCATCCACGTCCAAAGTCGAGGAAAAACTAACAAAGCTCCAATGTATTCAAAATCTGATCGAAATCTAAAAGTGAAATCAAGTAGAATTAACCCGCGGTCAAGATCGTACCTTTTTATTACCGTTCGCCGCCTGATCGTAGACGAAATCCTCGTCGATCGAATTCGGGTGTAAACTCGAGCTGCTCGTGCTGCTGCCCGTCGAGTCGGAGTCGCCGTCGACGACCTTGAACAATCGTCCGTCCTTCGCCAGTTTGCCCTTGTTGACGCCGCGCTTCGCCGACAGGTGCAGCTGCCGCGCGAGATCGACGCCGTTGCTCAACTCGACGTTGAACAACGTGTGCACGTACTTCTCGACACTGCGCAGCGACGAGCCGCCGATCTCGCCGAGTTCGCGTATGCAACGCGCGATCACCTTCGTCAGGTCGGAGCGCGCGTTCACGTGCAGCGTACGTGATTGCCCGTGCGCGACGCTCGCCGGGTCCTTGTACGAGCACAGTCCTTTATTGTACGTTTTCAAAATCGAGCCATCCTTGACGGCCAATTCCAACTGCTCTTCGATGACGACGCGACTTACTTTGTGAAAATGCCGCACGGCATTTGATATGCGCTCGATGTCCGGTCGTTGCTTTTGACTTTTGATCTTACGTATGGCGTCGAGCAGCCATTTCGCGCACGTCGGATCGGCGAGGGTATCCGTCGGATTGGCGACTTCTTTAACCATTGTTTTGTCGTTATTACGTCGGCAACATTTTCCGCTTTAAGAACGACATCGCTGCGCGACGATATTCACATAGTACATATTGAAATAATCCTCCGTCAACAGGTTCACTCGGGCCACTCAATGAAAGTTTGTCGATTGAATCTGAAGAAAAAACAGAAATACATCGGTGATTAAATATCATATCGATACGCACATCAGTAAAAACTCAGAACATGTTCATTATCCCTACTCCGAGCCAGTTCTGCTATATAAAAATTTGGGCTTTATTGGATATGAACCAACTTTAACCATGCAAAGGCTATCCTTATACTGAGACAATCATTTTTCAATGAAATTCTATGTGAAAAACCTAGCTAGACCTAGTTTATCAGACATAGTTAAACTAAATTACGTCCAAGTTCTAGCCTAACATAATGAAATTGCGTTTAATGAGTGATCCTCCAAAAGAGATCTTCCAAAATTTCTACCACTTACTAATGTCTATTTCAACCTGACTTGAGAGCATTCCTGGTGGCCTAGCTCAGTCAGTTTTGGAAGTACATACCTGATAGAAGTCTTATTGGAAACAGAATGCATTGGCAGCTGACCTAATTATCATTTTTTAATCCACTTTAAACTGTATTGAAGGATATCCAAAAAATCTGCATTGAGAGGGGTTCCTGAGAGAAAAGAGACTCCATGATTTGAAAGTTTAACAATATGTCTCCATGCCGACCAACTGAAGTTTGGTATGTAGGGATGGAAACATATTGTTAAACTTTCAAATCATGGAGTCGCTTCTCTTCATTTTACCCCTTTCAGTGAAGACTTTTTGGATATCCTTCAATACACTTTCAAATGGATTAAAAAATGATGATTTAGGTCGACTGCCTGTCCTTTCTGGTCCTATTAAGACCTTTATCAGGTATGTACTACCAAAAATTAGCGAGCTAGGCCAACCGGAATGCTCTCAAGTCAGGTTGAAATAGACATTAGGGGGACGAGGCCTATTGAGTTATTGCAGATTGACAGGGCGCCTAGTTAGCGTTGGCCATCGGTCAAATCCAGAAGTTGAATCTAAATAACTCAAAAATAGCCAATCACTTTGTAAGTGAGTAATCATTTATTCACAGCACTAATATGAATATTGTGAGAACCAAAACCATGTCACCTACGGAATAAGACGGTTGTATCAAAATGTTAGGTCAACCATAACTGACAGACATAGCCTACTACAGGACGAGGGCTATATTAGATTAGGCCTAAAACATTTTCAAAGCCATTGTTGTGATGCTGGAAAAATGGGCAAAATCTAAGATGAATTTATAAATTCATTCCAAGGGATGACAATGGTCAGAGATGTTTGGGAAGGGTTGAAATTGTACAGTCAAGAGTCCGAAAACCGGATTTGTTTACATTTTGAAGTCATTGTTTTTGGAGGAAACCGAATCGCTGACGAAATGCAATTCATCGATACTTCAGGGAGGACACGGTTCTAAGCTTACAAAGCAATGAATGAGTCGGCATGTCCGTCCTCCAGAGTGAATCAGCTTAGAGAATGAATTCAACGAACGGAAAATGGCGACGAACTATTCAAATACATACAGTAGAGTACAACACAACAAAATGGCGCTTAGACTAGTTCTCAGACAGTGCCGATAAAAATTTAATTTTCTGCTCGTATAAGCGCGCTAAATCGACGAATTTCTAAAAATAAGCATATACCGGATCTCTTCTATCGATCGAGATAGGTTTTTTGCCGGTGCGATTAGTATTCGAGGAGTATATTCTCTTTATAAATCGCGTCGAAAATTCAAAAATTGGCAATTTTCTTCAAGATGACACGATTATTAATGCGAATATTTACCGTTTTAAAGCGATCGTCGAGTCGTAATTCGTCGATTTACTACATCCTCGGTTAATCCCGCGAATAATCGTCACAGCGACGCTAATAATCACAGATCGGTAAGGCAGTGTTTATTTGATTTTAATTCCTCGAAAAAACGACGATTCCGACGACGCAAATCTAGAAGAAAAATGGCCGCTCATTCTGACCGTTTCACTACCGCATGTCCTCGGTGAGTGTATACATGCGCTCGCCGATGTAGATCATTTACTACGGCGCTTTTACCATCGTGAATGGCGGAATTTACGACTTATTATGCGCCAAAATATTAAATTTCATTCAGAGATGGCAAAGAGGTTCATTCGTGAAGCTTCCGAGAAATCGGCGTGAATTTGAAAATTTGAATCGGGACGAGGAATGATATGTCGATCATATCTGGGGCAAGTGCGCGTTGATTGGATGATTGACTGTTTTATGGCTCATCAGTAATTATATCGAAGGATGAAAAGGTGACGGAATGAAAGTGGTCATTAAACAATAAGTTATACGTTTCGCAATTAATCATACGCGACGTGATGGTCTCCTGGGTCCGTGGCGATCATCGCCAGATATTTAACGAGAACAATAGCCTACAGATGTTAGAGTTTTTAAATTGATTTTTGAAATTTTATTAATTATTTTCTTATGATTAAAATCATTCAAATTCACTCTTCATATCTAAATAAATGAGTGTGAAGCCTAATATGATTCCTTTTCCAGGAGGGTGCATGGTTGACGTAAAAACCGTTTTTACACGTAGTTTTTTATTTTGGTTTTGACATGTGCAACGCACCGGCGAATCTTCTTATCAGAAGGGTAGTACAGGAAATAAGGTGCGACAGGGTACCCTTACATTTTTCCTAAGTCAAGTGCCGCCAGCTATCCCAACCTTCAAAGATGCCTGTGACGAAATGACCAGAGGTCACCAAATCAATGTTGTCTTCCTTGGCATCGCCGGGGACGCGACCCGATGAGTTAAAGACTAAGAAAGTTCTTAGAAAATGAATATCTGTAACTGAACAAGTATAATTGCGCAATTAATGTCTAATTGTCGGGATTTTCTAAGTGTAAAGGGCATTTTGACACACGGTAGCCGAGTGTGATTGCGCTCCAATGTTTCCGATAGATGGCGATTGATCTCGTGTACCTTCCGAAATAGGAATATTTCTGTGTAAGACTAACTTGGAGGATTATAGGTGGGTTGTGTCTCATACTGGCAACTTTTTCTCGGAATTAACATATCATCTTATCTTATATATAAGTTAAACCTAAAGCTGAGGCGAATGATTAGATTTTAAGGTCAGATAGACACATTAGGCCAGCTTCATTTAGGCTGTATTTTACAAATAAATGAGCAATACTACGTGTTAATAATATTAGTCAAAATCTAATTATTTACCATTCATACGGATTAGAAATATAACAGTTACTTTTTCTATTCTTGCTAAATGCAAAAATCGATGTCGCCGACCTCTGTGGTTCAATAACCTCCGGAATTTAGCAATTATAAACAATAATTTAATCAGGCCTGTCATCCTTGGGTGATCCTGTGAGATCGTTTCTAAATTAAAGATGAGTAGGCTACTCATTTTCAATTTCGAAACGATCTCTAGGTAGTAGGAGGCCAGAAGTAGGCCTACCGGCGAAAATATTACCTGATCCTTGGCAAAACTTCAAAATATACGTGTTCCATCACAGCTACGAGAAACAAAAATAATTTGGCAAAAATGATATGGGATTATATTTTTTAAATGCGGATCTTGGATGCAGCATTGCTTCAGCGAAAAACAATTCCGATACAACAGGGGCCGGTTGCTCAAAGGTTGTTTAAGACTTGAACAACCTTTGAGCAACCGGCCCCTGGTGTTGATCTAAAGAAAATAAAATCAAACAGTAGCGCTGATTAAGTGCCTAGATTCACCGAAATGAAACGCTATTGTTTATAGGCTAAATGCAGAAACTGTAACGACCCGCAAAACCCCGAGTGGTAGTTAGAGGTTCACAGTGATCGCTATATGGCTTCGATCGTAGCCAATTCACATTATATGCATGAGATATTACATTCATATATATACTATTTAACAATAGACAATATTGAGTTTATAGATATGTCGTAGCGCAGTACTGTTGTTGTTGCATGCCTCGTCACTCGGTGAAACCCTGTTGCGACTATTTTCGGTAACGAGGTAACTCCCTTGTTAGTAGCGTCGTCTTCGAATCACACGACACAAAAATTTTGTTATACTGGTCGGAACAGTCGTTTAGGTAAGGATAAGATATCGATAAAAAAATATATCTCAAACCTCTGACATGTAGGCTACGAGAATATCTCTGCGTGCTTTAAGTTATTGATATCTACACAAACGTATTTACATTATTGCTAAATAGCCAGGCGTTCGAAGTGGAACGTCCCTTGGAGATAGGCTCTTGTTTTCATATAATTATTGGAAAAACAATTTTTACCTTCATTCTTTAGATACCTTTGTCTCTTTCGCGGTAGAAATGGCACCAATTAATTTTTACATGATGCACGTCAGCTCCCCGTGTCGGGGAGTCTGGATGGTATTGAAAGAACTGGGATTGGAATTCAACTTGAAGTATACTGATCTGATGAAAAATGAACACATGACCCCGGAATTTCTCAAGGTATGAAAACAGACATTCGTATGTATTTTTGGTAATACGTATGTTGTAATGAAAATTTGAATAATTTTTCCCTTTTGTACACACAGATGAATCCTCAGCATTGCATCCCAACCGTTGATGACAATGGCTTCATTATGTGGGAAAGGTACGTTAAGGGCCAAAACCTTGAGGCGTGTTGCTGCAGCCCGATTGGTAAATAATCAAAAGATACAAAAGCTATCCATTTTACAGCGTGCCTAAATTCAATATGAATATGCAAATGAACATTGAATATTAACTGCATCGGCGCTGTTTATTACGAAATCTAAAAATTGTTCATCGATTGAATTTTGCAGTCGAGCAATAATGTTGTATTTGGCTGAAAAATACAGTAAGAATAGCAACTTCTATCCGAAAGACAATCCCGAAAAAATCTACCAAATTAATAGATTCTTGTTTTTCGACATGGACAAAATGTACGGAAAGACAGGACAGTATATAGTATGTATAGATCGAGTTCATGAACTCTCTTGTCCACACCTTTTCATGCCTCGGTGGCAAAAGCCACCACTGGTTACTAGGGGTTACAGACAAATCAGACAGGTTTTCTTTTTATTCCAGTACCCGAAAATGTTGGAAGGCAAAGAGTTGGACCCGGAGAAAGAGAAAGCAATGAAGCAATCGTACGACCTGTTGGACGGGTATCTCGAAGGGAAGAAATACGTTACTGGCGATCATATGACTGTAGCCGATCTGAGCATCGCCGCGTCGGTTATGTTTTCTACCCTCATCGACTACGATATTTCCGGCTGGAAGAACGTTTCGCGTTGGTTGAATACGATGAAAAAGTTGCCGTATTTCGAAGAGTGCAACAGCGGCTTGGATTCGTTCAAACAGTACATGAAATCCCGCAAAGGAGTTGTGGCGCATCATTAATATACATAATGCCCGAAAAAAGCAAATTCCAAACAGAGAATTCGTATTCGGAAAGTCAATTTATATTACCACGTTTTTTTTCGTAGCGTTAAACAAATCACGTTATATAAATATATGTATTCATAGGCAATATTTATACGAAGTTATATCATTGGTTGGCAATATATATTATATGTGATAAGTCAGCATGTGAATCAGTTGAAATCTAAAATGTAGGATCTATACTATATTATATTAACCATCATTGTTTCATATATCTTGCTAGTTTGAATAAAAGCACCGAATCATTTAGGACCGCGTTAATTATTTCGTTTTCTATGTATGCGAGAAGCTGATTTGAGAAATCCCGCATCATTGTCGCGTCCTGTAACTTGTTAGAAAGCCTGCACGGCGTCAGTTCCACACAAAAAGGGAATTCGTTTTTCAGCCCGTTTCAACGGCATTATTGGTTTCCGTATATTCACAAGGTACAGACGCTCGGGATATAGACCTTTAACTCTGACAAAAGCGGTATTTTCTGACTTCCTACTATACTTTCCCATTGCGTAACTCGAAACAATTTTGCCGGTCCCCACTCCACGAGGTTTTATATGTATGTGAATATCTTGTTACCACATCGACGTTGTTGCCCATGCACATTCAGTGATTGTGCAACAGTTGCAACATCATTGGTTTCTGTATACATTGACGAAGGGGGAGGGATTGATAAAATCGACGTCAGATTGTCAAACAGTTCAGTACTACTTTCCTAATGTGCATGGCGTCCCTGGGGCACTAGTATAGAGGAGAACCCTCTCGTCGTTAAGTCTATTCAAATACAACGATCAATGAAAAAAAAACCCACCACAGAGCGTGTCGATTTACTTGATTATATTTTGAAATATAAACAGATATTTCTTTTTGACTAGAACTTTTAATTAATTACAATATTTACACGTATATATTTTAGCATATAAAACAAAATATTTTCAGATCAATCGGAAATTTTATATACATGTACAAATTAACAATATATTTTGAATTGAGAAAAGAATATACATATTAAGATCAGCAATGTATTTTGACAAGATATACATCGAAATTTTAAAGCAGTTATGATCAGTGTAGTAACTTTAAGTTTTAACAAATCTATATGTACATTCTCAACGTAGCCAAACATTTCTAAAAAAACCCATAAAAAGACGAAACAATACGCATCAATCAAGATATAACCACGGTATCCACTTCAAAACATGTTTTTAATCACTGAGTCCATTAGCCTACAGTGAATAAAGATTAGTACGTAACTATCGAAACATGTATGAGCAAACCTACAGTTGATGATTTATTCCAGAATAAATTGTTAAATCATCATCTTTGCGTTTGCTCAAAAAGCCTGAATACTGAGATTTATATCTATACCAGTCATTACAGAAAATTACAGCAATTTATAACAATTTACACTTATATATAAATAAGGCATTCCATAAAACATTGCAGTTAGATCGTTTGTTACAATAAATGCAAATTCAGGCATGAATTATATGCACGAAGAAACGCCTGCAGTGATTTGAACCTGATGTATACAGATCGGGAATCTCAAAAGCATATCGCTAGAATCAGCCGTTGCCAAAGATGTCTACACAGTTAGAGAACAAAACTTATAACGATACACCCGGTGTGTAGCGGTCCTGCGCGTAATGGTACGATTCTATCAGGTTCGAATCCCGTAAAAGATAAACAACGCAGTTTCGACCATTTTTCAATGAAATTATTTTGTTACGCTATTGATTGATTAATTAAAAATTTTATATATAAAATACCCAAGACGTTAGAACTAATATTCATTTGCAGTATACATATATCGAATCTAAAAACAAATATCGTTTCAAACATGATGATGAAGACAGACTAGCACCATTTATCACAATTGGGTATACATACATGTATAAATATGTTTTTAATTCAGTGTCCGGAATCGCTAAGCACTATGGCTAATTCCTGTAACGTGTTCGCTATCGACAGCGTTGACAGTCGTCGTTTGGGTTTCGCGTCGCAGCACCCGGCTATCAACCTATCGATACAGTCGAAATCCATTTCGAAATAGACTTTCATTTTGCGCAACATTTCGCCGATCGAATAGTTATCGCTGCGACAATCCGCCCTACCGCCCATGAATATCTCGGGCGCTACTTCTGGATTATCGGTGCCGAATTTCTTCGCATCGTCTGCCGTGCGCGGTTTGTAGGCGTACTCGCGTTCGCCCTCGGGAAACGCGTTACCCGTATCGACGAGAATCGGGATCAGTTTCCCCTCGATGTCTTTGACGACCATATTATCGACGTTTACATTGTTCATGACGACGCCTTTTTTCCTGTGGACGAAGTCCACCAAAACGCACACTCGATACATACACTCTACCCAGTTCGATAGAGAGTATTTCGTCGCTTGGTTTTGTCGGCGTCTGGTTATTTCCTGAGCTATTACCAGTCTTAACGGCACGCCGGCGTCTTTCATAGCTAGAGCCCATTCGCAGTAACCGTCCTCGCGGTCGTCTGGCTGAAGCGGCACCAAGCCTAACATTCGCGGCACAGTGGGAGTAGATTGTAAATACAGTAGCAAGACGGCTTCTTCGAGAATATCGCGCAGTTTCGTGTCGTTTTTCTTGAAGTATTTCAGCACAATCGGATCGCCGTCGCACACGGCACGATACACGCAAGACGAATGTCGAGGTCCCATTTTCGAATAACTACCGCGTTCGCTTTTAAACAAACGCACGCGTCTGTACGCGTCCTTCAGGAATAGATCGTCCCAGTTCACGCAGTCGACCAGCGATTTTGTTGTCCAACATTGTTTCGCGGCATGAGTAAGTTTTTTGATTAGAGTATAATCTAAAAGCGTCGAGTATACGCCTTGCGGTACGACGATAGATGGCGGCTTTTCGTCACCTACCAGACACGAAACTCGAACGGTTGAAGTTCGTTTTTTCGCTTGTTCCTTAATCCGTCCAATCGGCGTTTTCATCTGTAGATCGTAGCTCACCACCGAAGGCTGCTTACTTTCCACTTCTTGATCAGGTGGCAACTGAAAAATAACAAATTAACCTTACAAATAAAATTCAATACAAAATACAATTCAAACGAGTATCAATCAGGAGACTGTTCTTACTTTCTCTATTGTCGTTGTTGATGTCGTTGATGAATTCAGCGGGAGTTTTGTATTTCTAGATTCAATTGTAGTTTGTAACTCTTTTATAAGACTTGGTGGTAACTGTTGAGCTGCTGTTGTATTCGATGATTCCGTTATCTGTGTAAAGCAAACATGGGAGACATATTTATAATGTGAAGTTCACGAAAGTCTTAGAATGGCGAAGGTTAACTAAATACATAGAGGGTTGTTCCCATTACCACTGGATTAATTACGTATCAAGGCTTAAACAATTAAGTTAATAAAAGCACGTAAATGCGCAAAATGATCAGATCAGATCAATGAATGGTGGATGAGTTGATATTACCTCGCCAGCAGTATTTGAGGAAGTTGATTGAAGCGTTGTCTCATCGTCTGGGAGGGAACTATCGAGTATTGCAGGGGATGTCGCACATAGAAGTGGAATCGAGCAGATATCTTCCGCTGGTTTGTTGGTGGTCGATTCATCGGACTTAGCATCAGAAACCTCCAGGGAAAGTGTCGGTTTTTGTTCAGAAACGAGCGGCTTATCCTCGAGTAACTCCGTCGATTCTGGCGAATTTGACGAGTCATTTATCGTCACCTGTTCCATCAAATAACAAAATGTATTTTTTTGGCAAATAAAGATGATCAATATCAGGGTCCCTACAGGTCAGCCATTCCTGGATATATGGAGTTTAAATTTCAAATTTCCTTGATGAAGTTCTGCATCACTTTCATAACCCAATTACTGTAGACTCCTCCTAAATCGGTACTGTTTATTTTGGTAAATCGTTAATTCCTGAACAAATTTTTATCCTTTAAACTGGGTTCCTAATTCGGTAACTGTCGAATTTGGTAAAAAGAAAATTTAGGTCGCAACTGTTTTGTTTAAGGGGTTAGTCCATTGTACATCTACAATCTAGAAAAAAATTCCTAATGGCCTATTTCTCAAAATTGAAAGAGTTTTAAAAGGAGTTTTAGGCATTTCGATCAAGGATTTAAGCCGTCAGAACCCTATAAATCATCTTATAATGACCTTTTCCGAGGCTGACAGTTCCGATGTGTCCTTGTACTTGAATACGGGAGTATCTACAGTCATATTGTTGTTCGCAACAGAAGGCTGATCCGGATCGGGTACCTTATCGTCAGGCGTAGTTTGCTGGAATGAAAACATAGAATTCAAAATTGTTGTAGTTTCACAATTCGATGTTTCATGTGGTTCGGATTGACCAAAAATCTACTAACGACTATGAACAAACTAAACTTCAGTGTCTGGAATGATGTGATTACACTATAGATCTAATATTTCTTTACAAACCTGTGGCTGATTCGGGACATGTCAATATTTTTATTTATCTTCCGTGAAAACGCGCAAAAAGGAATATATGTTTTTGAGCGGGCGCAAAAACGAATGTTTGTTTTTGCGCGATAAAATTATTTGTGCATCTTCGTGGGGGATGAACAGAAAATATTGACATGTCCCGAATCATCCACCATACAAACCTAAGCAACTTAACAAAACTTGACTCAGATAGAAAATAATCGAATTCCTTACAGTATGTCTTACCTTGTCGGCTATTGATGGTATATTTCCATTAATCGCCGTTGACTCAGTTGTTATCACCGTTGTTTTAACGCCAGCATTTGCAATCGTCTGAAATGAAAATATTAAAAACCAAAAAATGAAAAAATATTTAAAAAAAATTCGAAGCATTTCAAAAATAGACATCTGCACACTGTTCGTCTGCGAGTATGACCTCAAACTTGCGACGAGTAAAG
Source organism: Tubulanus polymorphus (assembly GCF_964204645.1). Classification (NCBI taxonomy): domain Eukaryota; kingdom Metazoa; phylum Nemertea; class Palaeonemertea; order Tubulaniformes; family Tubulanidae; genus Tubulanus; species Tubulanus polymorphus. Next base: position 7,857,926 of record NC_134028.1, on the reverse strand, counting down.
GGGGATACCCCCAGCCCCCCCCCCACCGCTTAAGTTAGGAGTACTACCCAGTGAGCTAGCTGTTTCATCAGAAAGGTTTCTCTCCCATCCCTCTGGGTTGAAGATCCGTAACCGAGATCCGTATCTGTAACCGAGCTATAGCTCCGTTCGAATCACTCGTTTTACAAACCCAATAACCCCGCACTTCCGATCAAGTCCGTAATTAATACTTCTTATCTCGCCGATGATAAAACGAATGAATTTGCTGACGTACCTTGATAGACTGAGGTGATGTTTGCGATGTAATTCCAAATCCATTTTGATGAATCGACTCTTTATCGTTCGGTAAATTATCATCAACTCCAACCTAAAACCATAGAGTTTTATAGTTATACACATTGGTTCGGGGATGGCCAATCCTCATGAGGAAATATGTCAAGTTTTATGAAAATTGTAATTCGAGTATTCGCTGAATGAGTATAGTTATTCTATGAATAAAGATGAAGATTGAGTCCGCAGGTTTGTATGATAAAAACGTGGCTTCTAACGCTGGAATTTAAACACTGGCGAATAGGTCACCTCTATAGAAAAAAATTATATATGTGACGCGTGAATCTTTGTATTTTCAATGTGACCTGGGGCTTTTAAAATGTCCTCGCTTTCGTCATCAGAAAAACGACTGTTAACTAAGGGACACTAGATCCATTACTACACGAAATGGTCGGGTATTTTATGACCGAGACAAATGGTTAAGCGTTAAAAGTGGGGTTACGAACCCGAAATGTGAAATCTGAATTCAAAGCGGTTATCAGTCTAAAGACTGAATCAAAAATGTATTTTTGGCAGAAAATATTGATTATTTTAAACATAGAACCGCTGGTAGAACGATGAAAAAAGAAAAAAACACCCCAGGCCGGTGCCGAACTTATTGGAGGGGCAGTTCTATTTCAAGAAAAAGGGCACTTTGTCACTTTCTTATGGCTTATATGAAATGCACGGGTACCTAAATCATTTGACAATGGATTGATTTTTAATTTTCCAAATGCATGAAAATTGTATCCAATTTCGAAAAATCGTGACCCAAATTTTTTGACACTGTCTTGACTTGTTGAAGGGCACTTTGAACTTTAGGGGGTTCGTTCGCTACCCCCGAACCACTCCTCGGCACGGGCATGCACCCGAAATGCATGTCCAAATTAGGTTCATGCTTACCTTGGCGTAGATATGTTGGGATGCCTGCGCGACTGAAGCGTTTACTCCGTTTTCTACAGTTTTCGTTAAGATCATAATCATAGACTTCATGTTGCTCGGCGGCTGTACAATGTAGAATAATACTATTTCACTTTTATTTGAAAACATCATTATCAGTTTCAGACACGTTAACTAATCAAAAACATTTCTATCCAAGTCAGGAAACAACGTTCATCCGACCAATTGCTTAGACTTTTGTTCAATGTTCTTTCTTTCTCGTTAGAACACAGCACAAGGAGAGAAGACACGAAAAAGGGACCAATTATAGGACACAAAGTCGCGTCAGTTCATCTGCAGGTGAATTATCTAAACCGTAGCGGTTTATTTCACCTTGACCGAAGAGAGATATATATAAACATGTACTAGCGGTATATACCGGCACTCTCTGTGCCCAGTAGGATTAAAGTTTATATGCACCAACATTTCAGCCCATTCAACCTTGGAGTAATTTAGATAATTACTCCAAGATTCAACATATAGTTCTCGAACTTCAACATGTAATTTTAATACATTTATATATTAAGAGCAGAAAATTAGGCCAATGCAAATTGAAATATGCATCGATTCTATGAAATAATATCACAATTTTGATATTTCTGACGAATGTCTCCACTTGCTAGCATGTGGGCAATATCATAAAGATTACTAGGGAACTATGCTTTAACACAGTTCCGTAAGCGAACTTTAATATAGCAGGGTCCCTCAATCATTCGAGAATTAAAGGAATTTTCAAGGAGAAAATTTCAAATTTAGAGGAGTGTAAGTATCACTTTCATATCCCAATTACTGTCGACTCCTCCTAAATCGGTACTGTTTATCTTAGTAAACAATTTAATTCGGTGGACTCTTGTGTATGATAACTAGGCCTAAAACCTAAAAAAAATTCTAATTGCCAATTTCTCAAAATTCAAAGGGGTTTTCAATGACTTTTGGGCATTTTGCTGAAATTCAAGGATATTCAAGGACCTTGAAAAATATTTTTGGTTTAGAAGGAGTCTTCAAGGAATCGTAGGGACTCTGTAAAGGCCTATATTTCAGTCAGTCTATTACGCGTCCAATTTAGTCAAAAACTTACCGAGTTTATTTTATCGTTTGCATCATTCTCGGTGAGGTCGGAAAGAACCGGCTTCTTGATGTCATCCGTCGTTCTCTCGGCGGGAGATTTAATGTCGTTAACAACTTCACCGACTTCCAAGATCGGTTTACTTTTAGAATTTTCTGAAGAATCGTAAAAATGACAAATTAACAAATCTAACCATGTTGATACTACTCAGATATCGAGATTTTTCCCATTCATTACAAATGCGTTCCTTTGTAATTATGAACATGGAAGTAAAGCCATTTGCTAGAAAAAGACCGAAAATTCGGAAACGTATTTCTAAATATACAAAGCTTCTATTCTTACTACTAACTGTGCTACTTTCTTTACCAATACAAAATAAAATGCGGGGCAAGTACAATTAACTACTGAAGATTCATTACATGAAGCATGGACGTATTAACTAGTTTATACGTCCATGTATGAAGTGACTACGTAAGCCGTGTCCGAGAACGCAGTCGGCAATTTTGAGCGCCTACAACGCTTCAGAAATACGTAATAGTCCCGGTTTATCAATTAACGGGTGAAGGTATAAATTGAGCCATTAAGTGAGTGGAGTAACATGATAACATGTATAAAATGACAGAAGCTTTCGTCACACTAGAATATTCAAACGTGTGACCAGACCACAAGCTGCGAATTCACAATAAAGCTGTGTGTACGTATAATCTGGACTGAGAGTACATGTGTTTACTTGTAGAAAAAGCAGCTGCCATTAATGACACTGCTACAAAGTGTGCACGAATTGTTGAGAAGAGCATAACGCTAATTACTAAGGACTATGCCACGACTTGTCTACGTGATATCATAATCTAAAACCGTTATTATACATATAATCTATATTTGAAATATAAGCAAAGTACATACTACATCAAACAAAATCACAAATCTAAGCCATGTGTATTTTATATTCTAATACCAAGATTAGAGACAATTGGTTCTCAAATTATACCCAGTGCTTTTTATATGAAAAATAAACACCCCGTGGGCCGAGTATAGAGCTATTGAGAGTACACTGAAGCCCTGGATCTGTTATCTGCACTAACTCCTCCTGGTCTTTAGTTGAAATATTCAACAATAACCTTGATGACACATATCGCTTTATCTGTCCATGCTATTTACATTACAGGTATACATGACAATATATGTATCGAAGTGTTTGCGTATAGCAAAATCCAAGGGAAACAACTTACTGCTCAAATTTCTCCTTCTAGAGCGTCGACGTCTACTTCTGTTTCTGTTGGTTTTATTCGCGTCAGCGGAGACCGGTGAATTTTCCTCATCGGCCTGAAATAGGTCAACAACGATTTTTTCAGACAAAATTCATAAAATCTCCACGACGAGATGTAGATATTGAACTTGAAAACCGCAGAAATCTTACCATTTCAACAATTATCATTCCCTTCTTCTACTACGATAACGAATGTAAATCCAGGATTAGATATGTTATCTATATTTCTAATAAAATAATTTTCCATATTTCTCATTATATAAAGTAGAGAAATCGCATTCGAACGTTGAAATGGGTGTAAGTCTCCAGGCGAGGTTGGATCGACTAATACATATGGTTTATAACACTATAGACATGTCCAACACTGACGCATTGATGTCCGCGAAACACATGCATGCATAGGCTGGCCAGAGTCCAGCGTTTGTTTGTTCAAGAACAATGCATAACTTGAACTCGGCGGGAACAATGAGGGGATGAAGGCTAATCCCTCAATAAAAACTAGGTCGACTTTGAAAATGAGATAATTAATCACGGCTTATTAATTAATAGTATCTAAATTAGACACATTAACACGCGTGATTGTTCGATCATCTCAAAGAGAGTTAGGTCTCAGATAATTAGTTTAGTTGCTCATCCGCCATCCGCGTGATACCCAGGAAAGAAAGTTTTCGTTGCATATAACCTTGGAGTTTTACTCCAAGATATAACAAGCGATCAATCACAGATGATGTGTGTATGATTAAGTCAGAATGAAAAGATTTAGTTAATAAACCACGGACTAGGGTCCATGATTAAAAAGTCAGTTGACGTCTTGACTTGGGATATCAGAAACAAGGTGCAAGCTATCGTTTTTATACACTGTGTAGAGAATCCCTCACTAATAAGACGAGAAAGATGAAGTCCGAAAAGTTGATTCGACAATAAGATAAAAACCCACTATGTACAAATGAAAAGAATTTTAAAATCGAGAATTTTTTTTCTATTTTTTTTGAATAAATAAATTCTCGATTTTAAGATTCTTTTCATTTGTACATAGTTGGTTTTCATCTTATTATCCGTTCTCCACGTTTGAGTGTGGTTATCGTACTATTATAGTCATCGTCAGGCAAAATGAGTTATCAAAAAGATATTTATTCATGCCAAAAAATCGAGAAGTATACATGTTTCTATATATGCCAAAAACAAAGAAACAAATTAAGTGATTAAGAGTGAAGCGAACTAGCGGTATTACAACGTAGAAATGTTACTGACTAAACAAATTTAAGTAAAAGCAAACTAGGGGGTAATTATCTAAAACAATAGTATGGTATAGAATATAAGAAGAGTGAGTGACGATAAATGAGTGGAAAATATAACTAAAGCAACGGGAAAAAATTAACATTCTCTATATATCGTCACTACTCGGACATAATATTTGATCAGTGGTCATCATTTTTTTTTTACTTCATCATGTTAGGCACAATGTTAATAAAAACATCCATCAACTGATTTTATCTAGTCTTTCACTATGATGAACTTCAATTTGAGCAATGGCCCCTGATCGTCCGTAAACCTTGCAGTCGCGTCAATATTTTGGGAATCTTCATTACCTGTTGTGGAACTACGAACGAATCTCGACGATTCAGTAGACAACTGAAACCAGCTAATCTGACTGCCCGACGAAACGGCATCAATAAACAGGAATTCATTAATAAGAAATTCCCGCGACTACAGCGTGAAAACGGTACCTTCGGAAAATATTCGAGATAAGCATCCTAGCACCCGACGTGACAACGTTCGTATCCACGGTTACAAAAGTTTCGTTATTTTATTCTAGATAACTTGGGACATTTTCGATATTTTGAATCGAAGAAAAAATATAATTTACAAATTGTATGTTTTCTTAATCATGTATATATTTCATAATAAAATGTGAATATAGCTTTTCAGAAATGAAACAACAAAAATAACTTATATTAATTACATTGTAACTACATGAACATGTGCTTGCAATGTTTACGTAATTCTACTAACGACAATGTATATGTATGTACATGTAAAAGTAATCGATAGCATAATCAGATCGAGTTAAGAATTTTGGAAGACTTCACAAGTAAAGATTCTACACACATCAGGGTGAATCTAGGAAAATCTGGAGGGGCGGGGCCCGAAGAAAAGAAAAGGCATTTCTAGAAAATCAGCTGCGTCAAAGGCCACCAGCGGGAGGCACCCTCGGTTGGATATTTCTAAAGAAATACACCCGAAAGGATGTAATCTCCGAAAAAATTAATGTCAAATTTTCACGTTTTAAACATCTCTGTCTTGACGATAAGAACAACTTCTATGGGCAGGCAGCGGTCCGCACCCCCAAAAGCTCCCCTGCACAGTCAATAGGATTTCCCACTTTTTTTTCCAAAAATCAGTTTCTAGCGTAGTTTTCACTGGGTCCACTGTCCATCAGCATTCAGGTTGAATCTCAAAGACTTTCCGTTGAATATCGTAGTAGTGTCCGGATTTGCGAGGATGAATTTAAAAACATTCCGTACTTGGTCTGCGTAACCTTCTGGTTCCTGATCACCTGACGTTGATAAATGCTAAAAAGAAAAAAAATTCAGCATGACTTCTTGCTATAAATACGAACGATATTGAGGTGTAGGAAGCTTACTTCTAAAATCATAGAATCGGGAGCCTTGCTCCACATTTTCGCTTGATACACGGCACCGCTGACAAATGAAAACGGTTCCACTATAAGTTGATGTTTGTCATTGTCATAGATATCCCAAATCTAGAGAAAAATACCATACATGTAGATTGTTATCACAACGATACTGCAGATATTTTGATATAAATACTGCAGCAACCACAGCTTAAATCTAGAATGGTTTCGTAAACTGCGTACCTTGTCTACACCGGCGAATATTCGCGAATGTCGCAGGTTGAGAGCAGGTCCTTTATCCGGGAATTCGGCACGGAAAATCTCGCCGGTTTTCACGTCAACTCCGACGCCGTATATTACGGGGAAATGAATTTCACCTTTCAGCACATCATTGAGATCTACACAGAGACGGACGTGGATTTGATATTCGTATTCCAAATTATTTAAGGTTGTTTAAGATATCTCATTACGATTTCTAAAGCAAGTTGTTTCTCCAATTCTTTGTTAAATTTCATTATTCAAATTTTACAATAACTTTTATGCTCATGATATTCATATGAGATAGAGTGAATAGATTGACCTTGAAGAAGATTGTACATGTATCTATTTGCACTCTATTCAACTGGCGGGAGATGAAACCTACTATCAATAATTGAGGATTATTGGGGGATATTTACCTTCTATGGGATTTTTACTTCGGGATTTTTGTCTACATTCACTAAAAGCAACTTAAGATACAGCGTAAAATCATTCAGTATCCCTTACCCGTTACACAAAACGTAGCGATATGTATCTCTTCATCACAGTCATGGAAAGCATCTAAATATAGGAGTGTCAAGAATTCATTACGGAAACAGTTTTCTTCCGTTAAATCTCGAATTTAGAGAGCGAATTACGAATGACAATGTTTCTTTACGAACCAGATAATTCTTTAGTGAGGTTCATCGATATTTTTCGATCATCCATAAAACCACCGATTAGATGTAATTCCAATCTGTACGTGCAGAGAAAATTGGACATCTCATTAATAGATACACGTATACATCTTAATTTCTTTAATAAGATACAGTAGGTTCCCTCAAACTTGGTACTGAATGAAGTCATTAGAGCTGATGTTTTTGAATGAACTAGCTATGGTCTATTTTTTTTGATCCCCTACTTGGCTTGCTTGACCCCATTTATACCGAGTAATTTACCTGCCCGGGATTCCATGAGACAACAATTTCAGTTTTTCAACCATTCTCTTACAACACTGTTCAGTCTCATAACCATCGAAATGGCACAGCCCAACCGCTTTAGACCCTGTAATTAATACGTAGGGTTGTATACGATTCCATTATCGTCGAGAGGCTTTAAAGGGTGGACTGTAAGACAATACCCGAATGAGTTATGATTCCTATGTGACAGGTTGTTGCATCTTCTGTCCCTATGATTTCGATAGTATCTGAAATTCATATTTGTGGAAATACTTTGAAAAGCAGGTCTCAATATGATGAAGAAAAATAATGAGTGAGAGAAAAATTGATCAGAAGACGAAGTTAAGAATCATGAGCAGTTTGGTGCTACAATTGATTCCGACAATATACCCCGAGTGGTACAGGGATTGACTGCCACAATTTTATTTCAGGACACTATTAGTCTTCTAGCACCTATCCTCAATATTTTCTTGTAATCTTTAATTTTGTTTGGTAACAAAAACTTCAACAGGGCATTAGTGGAACCTACCATCCTCTCTGGGAGCTATAACAGCTAATTCTCGTTGCATCACGTAAAGAAGTTTCTTTTTGTTGACTTTGCGGACTGGTTGTTTTATCAGGTGTGTCGCGATCTCCTTTGAAATATCGTAAAAATTTGTTAATTCATCTTTTTTCCTTACAAATGTTTCTTTAATCGTCTTGTTGCATAATTTTTAAATGAAATTGAAAATGATAAATGATTCTTCATTCTTAATAAAACGGTATTGATCGAGACCGTTGAAAAGAAGCTGCAAGCATCCCTGAGAATATGAATTACGAACCTGGAAATGTGGATATCTTTCTATCCATTCTTGTGTTGTATACGGAATGTTGCTAACTTGTGAACCACCCACAATAAGAGGCATTTTTATGTTTGTAGGCAAAAGTTCACAGGTCTAAAAAGAGTAAGAGGGGATTATATATCTCAAGGTACCAACAGATAAACATCATATTCATGTATATGGTAATGTAATCAGCAATCATTTACTGACTGCACTTTCGTGACTTTGTTTGACTTTCAGTTTCGTTTTGTACATTCACGACTCAGTTTATTTCGTCACGATTAGAACGACCGTTTGATTGTGTCCAATCTTTTAAAATTTACCCAAACCAAAAGTTAAAATTTACTGACAGTATTATGGTCTAAAATCTTAACTAAAAACGTATGTTTACGCCCGGCGTGCGGTAGTTAGAGTGCTCGCTCTTGCTATCCAATCTTCATTGGGAACTCTTCTTCGTCCTTCAGTAGAGAGCAAACGTCACCGAATTCCTCGCTTACCAGGGTTAACTCAAGTTTTTAAAAAGGGAAGCTCCGATTATTCACCGGTCATAGGTGATGGCCGGTACCCGGTACGCTATAACGGCACATAAACTACCGTACTCAAATCGATTTTGATGATTAATGTAGACTTCATGCCGCTAAGAATAATACAATTTACAGGTGATGGGATCTGTACAAAAGAACAGTCAAAGATTGAGCCGTATATATACATGTACATCTATTCCAGGCCGGCACAGAAAGATATTAAACGCGACTGTTGCTCGGTGCATCGATATCAGCACCCGAATGAAAAATGACGGACGTAATTTCACCTGTTGCTTGGTGCTGCCGTAATGATTATCCAAAACCTTTGATTTTTTTGGCAGAAGCTACTAATACTACAGCCGTTTTACTTTTCTATCGGGCTAGTCTATTCGAGTTCCCGTTGGATATGTTAAGACCCCAACCTAATCTTAAAGATACCGTAATGATAATTCACATGCATTATTGGTGACAATTGATGAAATACTATATCTAAAGCTTAAGCACCTGATACAATGAGTTCGACAATACTCACTTCTATAAAGCTGAATCCCCTTGACGTCACCTCTATCGTTTGATTGCACCTGCATTGCAATAGATTGTGTGTTTATCTATGTATGTAAATTGTTCAACAATTGTTCTTAATGTCTTAGAAATGTGGTAGGTCTTATCATATGTCAAGTTTTCTGATTCGGTTTGGTTTGTAAATACACGTAGTTAAACATCACTCTATGTACCGTATCTAATTCCAACACCGGAATATTCGCGAATGTCGCAGGCAGATGGTGGTCGGCCCTAGTCGGATTCGGGATTTCAACAACGGAAATCTTACCAGCGTCCTCGCGTCATCCGAAACCGTATATCTTAATAATGTATTTCACCTTTTAAAATATCGTCGAAATTTATACAGATGGAAATATTTGATATGAAAGTCATACGATACAAAATGATCGGTGTAAGATTTCAACATTCATTTATTTGTATGTATCCGTTTCTAAATATATAGATCTTGCCAAGAAATGGTTTTTTTTTTAAATTTGACGGTTTTTTCGATATCGGATAACACTCATATATTTTTGTCAGCATTCATGAACTGTCTTTGATACGAACCATCGCGCGTATATGTGTTTACCCAGTCATCGGCATATATGGTACGGAAGAGCAATGCGGCCAACAGCATTTTATTTTCAGTTTAAAAAGTCGACTTTTCGAGTTATTAAGTCGACTTTTCGAGTTAGTAAGTCGACCCTTCAAAAAGTCGACTTTTCGAGTTTAAAAAGTCGACTTTTCGACTTTAAAAAGTCGACTTTTCGTTCGTCCGCCGGCAGTGATGTGATAGTTGTTCGACCCAATATATTGCTGACCTATAGCCGACCTAATTTCAATAAAGAGACGCATACTTAAGGCCCCATAGTAAAACGGGAGGGGGAGGGGGTTCAGGCAGAAATCTCAAGGAGTATATGGCCCCTAAAGCCCTGTGATGTGCCAACCATCTGGAAATTAAATTGAATATGTAACCATTTGTATTTGCCTATGAAGGGCTGAAAAATTACACTAGCTTGAAATTGAATGTAGGAATAAGGGAGAACACCCTAATGCCCTTAGACCCCCTGTATCTTGTAATTCGATGAGGTATCCCTCAGTGTTCTATGAACCAGAATTAGGTCAGCGATCTCAATATATCAATATGAATAAGTATACTTCATCAATTTTACAATGTCGTGATATTGATGTCGACTTTTTGCGAAATTGTCTCAATAAATTGACATGCATTTTAAGGTTAACTCGTGAAAATTATGTCGATGGTACGGTAATGTCGAGATAGAGTATATCGACATAAGTTAAAGTCGTGATCCGTATCACGATTTACCGTGATAAGTTTTTGCGATAAGACGACATTAACGCGATGTATCGACTTAATTATGTCGATAAATCGCTATATATCTCGTTTTTTCGACATAATTTCGTCGTGATAAAGGCTCGCGACGGTTTTGTACGCGTACCAAAAAGTGACAGTCGAAAAGTCGACTTTTTAAAGTCGAAAAGTCGACTTATTAAATCGAAAAGTCGACTTTTTAAAGTCGAAAAGTCGACTTAATAACTCGAAAAGTCGACTTATTAACTCGAAAAAGCGACTTTTTAAAGTCGAAAAGTCGACTTTTTAAACTCGAAAAGTCGACTTATTAACTCGAAAAGTCGACTTACTAACTCGAAAAGTCGACTTTTTAAACTGAAAATAAAATGTTGTTGGCCGCATTGCTCTTCCGTACTCTTCCGTACATTTACCTGACAGAATTTACAGCCGGCCTCGCACGCCGAGTGCGCTACGTCAAATTCTCAAATTCACCCATGTGTGGGCTACGGAAGCGATAAGGGGCCTCGAGATGTCGCGTTCCAACTCGACAAGTCGTCATATTTATGTCGATATATCGCGATATATCGCGTCAGGTCGACATGAATATGTCGACATATCGTGACGTTTTGACGACATATTTCGTTTTCTCGACCATTTTCCTCGCGACAAGTCGACATATTCATGACGACTTGAAACTCAGTCGTCATATTACTGGCGTCCTCATCTTACATTTAGACATGTCTTCAAATGACGGCTTGTCCCGTGGAAAATGAGCGAAAAAGCGATATTTGTCGTGAAAACGTCACGATATGTCGACATATTCATGTCGACTTGACGCGATATATCGCGATATATCGACATAAATATGGCGACTTGTCGAGTTTGAACGCGACAACTCGAGGCCCCATATCTACGGAAGCGATAAGGGGCCTCGAGATGTCGCGTTCTAACTCGACAAGTCGCCATATTTATGTCGACATACCGCGATATATCGCGTCAAGTCGACATGAATATGTCGATATATCGTGACGTTTTCACGACATATTTCGTCCTCTCGACCACTTTCCTCGCGACAAGTCGACATATTCATGACGACTTAAAACTCAGTCGTCATATTACTTGTGTCCTCATCTTACATTTAGACATGTCTTCAAGTTACGGCTTGTCCCGTAAAAAATGTACGGAAGCGATAAGGGGCCTCGAGATGTCGCGTTCCAACTCGACAAGACGTCATATTTATGTCGACATATCGCGATATATCGCGTCAAGTCGACATGAATATGTCGATATATCGTGATGTTTTGACGACATATTTCGTTCTCTCGACCACTTTCCTCGCAACAAGTCGACATATTCGTGACGACTTGAAACTCAGTCGCCATATAACTGGCGTCCTCATCTTACATTTCGACGTGTCTTCAAATGACGGCTTGTCCCGTGGAAAATGGGCGAAAAAGCGAAATTTGTCGTGAAAACGTCACGATATGTCGACATATTCATGTCGACTTGACGCGATATATCGCATTATATCGACATAAATATGGCGACTTGTCGAGTTTGAACGCGACATCTCGAGGCCCTGTATCGCTTCCGTAAAAATGGGCAAAAAAGCGAAATTTGTCGTGAAAACGTCACGATATGTCGACATATTCATGTCGACTTGACGCGATATATCGCGATATGTCGACATAAATATGGCGACTTGTCGAGTTGGAACGCGACAACTCGAGGCCCTTTATCGCTTCCGTACATATCGCTTCCGTAGTGGGCGACTTCGTGGTGATCATCTTTGTGCTGCATTCGTTGTCAATATACGCACGCGTTATTACCCCAGACTAACTTGAAAGTGTATAAATACCTTGAAAAATATTGTATATGCGTATGCAATTTTTTTTTTGATTGTGGGATTGAAATCGATAAATTTATTACATGTACGGAAATTTCGTTTCGAAATTTGAAGTCGCAGACGCCGTGCGAATGTCCCCGCTTTAGAAACATACGATTCCTCAACGCTCGGTCAAACGCCCAGCTGAATTACGACAAAGCACAACGACCTTTTGTGACGAGTTACTCGTGATGACAGCACAGGGTAGCACGCGCTTTTCGACGCGGTCAAAGCGTGCATTTTTCGCTTGAGCGCGACGGGCTTAAACTTGTGATAGACCTATGCTAATTACTTCGGCGAGTCATTTTTGGTACGAATCGCCTGCGATTAAATTCGGGAGACACATAAGTGGATTCGGTGCGAAAACCGATTCGCCAAATAAATCCGCCGATCTTGAATGATTCAGTGTCGTATTCGTACGGAAGCGATAAGGGGCCTCGAGATGTCGCGTTCCAACTCGGCAAGTCGCCATATTTATGCCGATATATCGCGATAAATCGCGTCAAGTCGACATGAATATGTCGACATATCGTGAGGTTTTCACGACAAATTTCGCTTTTTTGCCCATTTTCCACGGGACAAGCCGTCATTTGAAGACATGTCTAAATGTAAGATGAGGACGCCAGTAATATGACGACTGAGTTTCAAGTCGTCATGAATATGTCGACTTGTCGCGAGGAAAATGGTCGAGAAAACGAAATATGTCGTAAAAACGTCACGATATAGCGACATATTCAAGTCGACTTGACGCGATATATCGCGGTATGTCGACATAAATATGACGACTTGTTGAGTTTGAACGCGACCACTCGAGGCCCCTTATCGCTTCCGTACGATCGTTCTTTTCTGAGCAAAAAGGTGCCATATGATATGTACGGAAGCATAAGGGGCCTCGAGGTGTCGCGTTCCAACTCGACAAGTCGCCATATTTATGTCGATATATCGCGATATATCGCGTCAAGTCGACATGAATATGTCGACATATCGTGACGTTTTGACGACACATTTCGTTTTCACGACCATTTTCCTCGCGACAAGTCGACATATTCATGACGACTTGAAACTCAGTCGTCATATCACTGGTGTCCTCATCTTACATTTAGACGTGTCTTCAAATGACGGCTTGCCCCGTGGAAAATGGGCGAAAAAGCGAAATTTGTCGTGAAAACGTCACGATATGTCGACATATTCATGTCGACTTGACGCGATATATCGCGATATTTCGACATAAATATGGCGACTTGTCGAGTTGGAACCCGACAACTCGAGGCCCTTTATCGCTTCCGTAGATATGGCAAATAAAATACAAGTAACACAATCATGTTTTTCATAGTAATAATAACAAGCTAAATGTATTCTTATAAACGTTTCATATGAAAGACTTTATATAATACCTCAACCAGAAAACAGCAATTAACCGATAGAACTGTAAAAGCAAAATATAACTATGTATATATTTAAATGTTTCGAAGAATGCATGCATCTGCACGCAAGGTCATGCATGGGATTGATTTCTAGAACCGATAAAATCATCAACAGCAACATTATCGACATTAAAAGGAATCAATTTCATTAAGATTGAATTTCGAAGGATTGGAAGCGCTTAAAAAGACTTAAAATAGTAAAGTTCTTCAATCCGTCGCGTTTTAAAACTTCAAGGCCATCGAGTCGGCGATGACGTCATCTGCGAGTATTGAGAATGGTCGTGTGCCGTCAGCGGATACAAACTCGTTAATCTTGTGACTGCCTAATTTCGTAAAACCAAGGAAATGTTCACCGATATTCTGAAAAAAAGTTGATATGAAATATGATGAAAATATCTACACGTAGATGTCCCCGGTAGATATTCTATATACATGTAGTGTCCGAAAACACGAATACGTCTCTTGAACTACAAAGCATATGTTTCGGTGCCCAAAAAGACGATACAAAAATGTGAAAGCCTTACACTGGTAACTGGGTGGGTATTAACTGATGTCATACCGCTAGCACCTTTAGCTTTCGCTACATCGACGACCTTCTTTTCCATCATCAAGAAAATCTTCAGATTATCCTCGTAAGGAACACTTGGATCGATGCCTCCGATTAAAGAGGTCCACCAACCACCTCCCTGCGTCATTTCTACACTCGAAATTAAAGATTTCATGTCATCATACAATACGGCGCTTCTATAGTTTCTTAAAGATATATAGTTATACTTACCGTGAAAGTCGGCGTCGCAAGAACCCAGAAATTCCCCGATCGAAGTAAGAACCGGATCAAACGCGTCATCGGGAGGCGCTTGGACCTCAAAATTACCAACCATATTCAATCCCGCAATCTGACCTAAAAACATGGTTAATAAACGTACGCTTAAAATCGACAGAATACTGATGTATTTTTGATCTCGACGAAAATCAGTATATCATAGTTGATTACCTGTCTTTTTATTGCGCGCGATAACACTTCCGCCACATGCAGCCACTGACGGCCATATCTTGCCCAAGTGCCCCAAGAAATCGGATTTCGTCGCTCTCAAACATATCGTCATCGGGTCTTTACGAATGAAGCATTCGGCCAACAGCGACCTAGCCGCTTGTTGATCGTCTTCGGAAACGTCGTTCAACATCTCGATCGAATATTCGTCCGTCTCGGAATCTCTGGCGTCGTTTTTATCCTTAGCATTTTTGATCGATTCGACGATCTGCGACAGCGACTTGGCGTTGAGGAACTGCGTCGAGTCGACCGAATATCCCAGTTCTCGGAGCTGCACGATTATGGTCACGGCGCTGAGCGAGTCGCCGCCGATGGCGAAGAAGTTATCTTCCAATGTTACTTCACTAACTCCCAGACACTTGGCGATTACTTCTAAAATCGATGCAGTAGCTTGGTCGTAATTTCGTTTGGCGCCGGTGGCGTTTGAAATAGACTTCTTGAACATATGAAGCAGCATCAAGCGGTCAGTTTTACCAGTAGTTGTCATCGGTATTTTCGGAACCTCGAGGACCAATGGAATCATGTACGCCGGTAAACTATCTTTACAGTGACTCGTCACTTCTTCTTTCGTGACGCGCACGTTGCCGTTGCTGACGAAAAAAGCCACTATTTTCTGGTTAGTGTCGGTGAGTTTACAAACCAAAACGACAGCTTTTTCGACATCGGGAATGTTCATTACGACCAATCTCACCGATTCTAAATTAATCCGTTTGCCATTGATCTTCACCTGGCTATCTCGCCTACCTTCGTAGATCACGTGACCATCGACGATCCTCCCGAAATCCCCGGTTCTGTACAGTTTCGGAAATCGGAGCTTGATTTCGTCGGGGATTGACGCTATGGAATTCGGAATGAAGTCCACCATTTTAGCCCGATCGGTGTAGGCGTCGACTATACTCGGCCCGGCTACCAGTATTTCGCCGAGCTCTCCGGTGGGGACGACCTTCGTCAGGGACTCGTCCACGAGAAATACTGCGCAGTTGTCGAGTGGTTGACCGATTGCGACTTTAAGATCGCTCGTGCATCGATCAACATCGGCAGCCGAATGAAAAGTGACGGTCGTGATTTCGCCCGTTGTTTCAGTGCTGCCGTAATAATTAGCCAACACAGTACCGCGAGGGAACGCGTTGAAGAAATCTTTAGCAACTTCGTGCGGAAGTTCCTCCGCACTGGTTACCACGAGATTTAATCTACGCAGGTTGACGGCCGTTTTAAACAGTAAGACGGTTCGCAGTTGCGATGGACTAGTGACTAGTTTAGTCACTCCATATTTATCGAGCATATTCACGAACACTTCGGTATTACGCGTCATCTCAGGGGGGATAACCACAATGGTGACCCCTTTGCAAAGCGTTCCAAATACCTCCGTCAACGAATCAACAAATACCAAAGCCGTTTTGGCGGCGATTAGATCGTTTTCTTTGAATGGAAATGCGTTCCATTGCCAGAAGAAGCGGTTCACCAGATTCTTGTGACTAATTTTGACCCCTTTTGGTGTTCCCGTACTGCCCGATGTATACAATATTGCCGCTAATTCAGTATCGCTGTACATCGCTTTGACGTCATTCCCACTACCATCTCCATCCGTGCTTCCATCTTCGAGTAATTGCGCATGTTCGAGTATCATCACACCTTCGCCGATTATCTCGAAATTGTTGACGATGTTCGAGTATTCACCAGACGAAATGAAACACAACGGTTTCGCCTCTCTGAAAATAAGCTTCATACGGTTGACCGGTAGATCGGGTTCGAATGGGATGAATGCGATGCCCAGTTTCCATAAAGCTAGCACCGTCGACGTGTACTTCAAACCGCCCGGTAACAGAATACACACTACCGGGTCTTTAGCATCACCAGCGACGTCATATTTCGTTAGATTCTGTTTTATGGATGCCGCAATAGCGTTAGCTTTACGGTTCAGTTGTTCGAATGTGACGTGAGTTTTCTCCTCGATGACGGCTGTTTTGTTCGCATTGCGCCGACTAACCTCTTCAAATAACTCGTGCACCTTTACGTCCGGGTACTTTTCGGATTTCCCGACCAAGTAACTGTTAGTCAACGACATCGTCACGGCAGCTGAAATACATTCAAATGGACGACTTAAGGCAGGAAAGAATGGGACCCGAAAGGCCCCAAACAAGCCGGTTCACCGCCTCGTTCGGTTGGAAACATGATGACATAGATAATGGCATGTATATCATTTCAAAATGTAAACGGCGAAATGAACTGCGTGAATCGCCAGAATAGTCCTTAGGACCGAATGGGCTCAGGCACTGTAGGCCTTTTCAAGGTCTGTCCGTGCAGGCCCGTAGCGTGGGGTGCGTATACGTCCCGCCAACAGGCGACATAAAATTTACTTAACAGTATTTGCTTGTTCGCAGTATACAAATTTACAGATTCCCAATGTAATTACAGATTGGCGAGACATTACGCTCGTTTGTCAGACAACTATATCTGAAATTTCAAATAATTTCCGCATTTCATTTGTATGCATTATCAATCTACACATAGTGAATTTGTTGTTAAAATTGATGCTGGTGAATCCTGGCTCAGGCATGGCCTACTCCAATTTTTTGAGTTTTTTACTAACTCGGAAAAAAAAGTTTTCATGTTCTGAACGTATTTGCAGATCCTGACCACTTTTACAAGTCCCTCTTTTTCTTAAGTCAATAAGAGATACTGTAAAGCGCGCATTAAAGTTAGATTAAAATACGCACATTGCGAACAATTATCGCGTTACTCTTTCACACAGAAAGCGAGTGTGTAGATTTAAAACATTTTCTTGTGGTTAGTGCCCCATTCCCCCTCCTCCGTGCTTCTTTCGCACCTACAGAGCTCACGTCGTCACTAAGACTTGCCATTTTAGTTCCGCCCATTTGAAATGTTCACCCAAAAATCAGACCACGTGTATTCTGAGCGGGTTCATTAATGATTGGTACAGAATATAACCAAGGGTGAGAAGCCCCGGGCTGAGCTTCACTAGGGTATAAGTCACCCAGAGACCGGCGTGGAAATTCCCCAATTCAGGGTCAAACAAAGGTAAAAAGAACCGAGGTAAAACATGCATAAACGTACAAGGGCAAGAAACTAGCCGGATGACGAAATATTCCACGGCAAGTGTGAATCATATCACATATGGATCAGATAACAAAAGCTTACTATATTACAAGAAGTCCGAGTGATCTTCAAGGCAGCGCGATATAGGGAACAACAATAGTATTTATTATGGACAGTACTCGCCCGATAAAACATGTTATACAGCAAACATAAGTTTTTCAATTGGCAAAGTTCAAAGCCGAGTCCTGAACCCAAGAAGATCAACTCTTAACATAGATTCACACAAGGAAATGTGTTTGGACGTCTGTCTATTCTAGCCAAAGCATGTCGGTCCGACACTGTGTCTGCACTAGCCATAAACTTTCTGGTCATTACTTCTCTGACCCGAGCCCTAGTCCTAGGTTCCCACATACTTAAGTCCAACTACACGAATAGGCAAAAACCTACAATGCCCGACCTCACTAGTTGGTATAGAACCTACAATAGCCCACCCAAGGTCTGTAGTTGGTACAAAAATTTCCAATGGCCAACCTGACTAGTTGGCATATAACCTAAAATTCCCAACCTCACTGTTGGCATAAAACCTACAATAGCCCTCCCAACCTCACTAGTTGGTACAAAACCTACAATGTCCAAGGCAACCCCACGTTGGCACAAGGCTTCCAGTGCGCAGCCACCACTAGTTGGCAAAAACCTACAATGCCCTACAAGGTACACTAGTTGGCACTATCAACCTACAATGCCCGACCTTAGAGTTGGTACAAAACTTTCAATGCCCAACCACCACTAGTTGGTACAAAACCTACAATGCCCTATCGGGTGCCTAACTAGAAAGCAGAAAACCTACTATGTCCTACCTCGCTTGTTGAGAACGCTAACAGAAAAAAAGCCGACCGATCAAGCTAAAGTCTTCAGGCAAAATGCGTAGTGTAAGAGTATTACGGCGGTCACTACGTCACCAAGAAAATGTTCTGCATATTAACTCAGTTCTCGACAACCGTACCGGAGGACAGTCCAAGTCGATTGGTTGATTTGATAAAATTATTGTAACCGCGACGAGGTGACTGATTTTTTGGGCAATTCGTTTTCCTTAAAATGCGGCTCTTTGAAACGGCGGTCTAAAGATGAAAACGTCACTTTGTGGCGGCAATATCGGACGCTGGGTCCTACGGGTTTTAATGCCAGTTAAGGAAGCCAATCTAAGACCCGCCGGTAAGGACAAGCCTGTGGAATTTATTTAATTTCTGCAAATTACGGAAAGCAATCTAGGAAAGCAGCATTGTCGCTCCGAATCGTTTTCGCGATCAAATGGTAATAATTTCGGTTTATCCTAGACACTTACCTCAAATCGCTTCGACTATATTCTATACGCAGCTCAGCAATATCGGGGCCACTAGCGCTCTGTTTTATACGTTGCGCTACATAACTTGCTCGCGGTATTGTTGTCTAATGATTAAACCTATATGGGCTATTAAATGAAGTCCGTGATTACCGACCTCAAATATACAGATTTCTAGATCAATTACGTACTCGAAAACGTTTTAGAATCCGTGTTCAATAGGCAACGCCAGATGCTGTATAGCCACGCTTATTGCACTAATGTAGGCCGTGTAGCCTTCTTTGTGGCACGGCACTGTACAGTATTATATGGATAATGCAGTGTTAGAATCTATTAGCGCAAACATTCATGCATCATGGTGCAGCCGGTGTTCTTAATCAATGCCACGAGTTCAGCTTCGGATCCCAAGGTTCCCAAAATCGCATCTGATGATTTTGGTTTTCGACTGAAAACGATCCGCCGTTGGGAGGCCCGGAGTGCCAAGAGTCGAGGGGTGTGAAATTATATCGGGTGCATCGACAGCAATCTTAAAAAAAAAACGTTTAAGATTGCCGTCGTGCTGGCGGGTTCGTCGCATTACAGCGCCGACTCTGCCAAAATTACATACAACTCAGTTCTATGGAAATTAGTATTATCCTTGCAATCTTGACAATAAAGTTTTTTGACATTGTCATACTAACTGTATCTTATCTGCGGGTCACGGTGATCATAAAACTAGCGGTGATTAACCCGGTTGTTTCGCTCATATAATCATCTCGCTACCATGAACTTGAACTCTTGAACTTGTGTATTCACTACACATAATCAATTACTACACTACACATGAACTATACATGTGTATTAAAAAATCCCTTGCTAATATCTTGCTCTTAAATTGCTTTCTGTTTATTGACTAGTCTCAAGCTCTGCTGTATATATTTTTCTTAAAACGCAAAGCGGAGCAAATGAAATAACGCAGTCACGAAGCGTATAAATAGAAATGTGTAGTGCGGTAATTATTGCGACTTAAACATTCAATCGAAGGTCATGGGGGCATTTAGGTCTGTCTGCAGAGTTTCCAGAACCTGTCATGTCAGGGCCCAAGACCTGACATGACAGGTGGGACCTCAGGTGACAGGTCGATTTGCTAAAATGAAAATCGTTATGACTGAACCGATGATAGGCGATTAGAAGATATGATAGGCGCGGATTTAGAACAAATGATAGCCGATAAGAAACAAAAAGAACATATCTTAGTGCTTTCTGAATATATTATTCAAAAACAAAAACGAAACTATGATGTGTTATGAATTCATTTAAGAATTTATGTTTGTCCGTTTATAAAAAGTTGTTGAACTATATCGCATTGTATATAATAAAGATGCAATGATGGTGAATGATTTGAGAACATTGAAATAATTGTTTACAATTTATTTAAGTTTTTGTAACATGAAACATGAAAATATCAAGATCAGGCAATGATACCAGTAGTGCCTTATGTATTCATAATCAGTATTAATAACAATCATTATACTCATTATGATTAGGCCCTATATATTTACATATTATTATTAATTCACAAAGTGCACATACAATTTAAAAACATTTCAGTCCAAGCTTTTAAGTTGACATAGGATAAATTAGACATAACACTGCTTAATTAGTGAGACCTCACACGGCAGCTCGCGCCATTTTGCAGAGCTTCGGGACTGCTTGAAAACTGATGAAATAGAAAAACCTGAACTTTTTATGATCTCTATCTAATGGTGAATGTAAAATTGTATGCTTACCATAGATATATTAAATCTTGAAATACTATAAAACAATAATTTTGAAGCGAGACCTCACACGGCAGCTCGCGCCATTTTGCAGAGCTTCTCGAGACCTGAGGTGACAGGTCTGCATTAAAACTGATGAAATGGAAAAAACCTCACTTTTTATGGTATCTTTATAGTAATGAATATAATATAGATTGCTAACCATGGATAGAATTAATCTTAAGTTACTATAAAACAACAATTATGAAGCGAGACCTCACACGGCAGCTCGCGCCATTTTGCAGAGCTTCTCGGGACCTGTGGTGACAGGTCTGCACTAAAACTGATGAAATGGAAAAAACTTTACTTTTTATGGTATCTTTATAGTAATGAATATAATATAGATTGCTAACCATGGATAGAATTAATCTTAAGTTACTATAAAAAAACAATTATGAAGCGAGACCTCACACGGCAGCTCGCGCCATTTTGCAGAGCTTCTCGGGACCTGAGGTGACAGGTCTGCATTAAAACTGATGAAATGAAGGAAAACTTTAATTTTTATGGTCTCTTTATAGTAAAGAGTATAATATAAATTGCTAACCATGGATAGATTTAATCTTAAGTTACCATAAAACAATAATTATGAAGCGAGACCTCACACGGCAGCTCGCGCCATTTTGCAGAGCTTCTCGGGACCTGAGGTGACAGGTCTGCATTAAAACTGATGAAATGAAGGAAAACTTTAATTTTTATGGTCTCTTTATAGTAATGAATATAATAAAGATTGCTAACCATGGATATAGTTAATCTTAAGTTACTATAAAACAATAATTTTGAAGCGAGACCTCACACGGCAGCTCGCGCCATTTTGCAGAGCTTCCCGAGACCTGAGGTGACAGGTCTGCATTAAAACTGATGAAATGGAAAAAACCTCACTTTTTATGGTATCTTTATAGTAATGAATATAATATAGATTGCTAACCATGGATAGAATTAATCTTAAGTTACTATAAAACAATAATTTTGAAGCGAGACCTCACACGGCAGCTCGCGCCATTTTGCAGAGCTTCTCGGGACCTGTGGTGACAGGTCTGCACTAAAACTGATGAAATGGAAAAAACTTTACTTTTTATAACCTTTATATAGTAATAAGTATAATATAAATTGCTAACCATGGATAGAGTTAATCTTAAGTTACCATAAAACAATAATTATGAAGCGAGACCTCACACGGCAGCTCGCGCCATTTTGCAGAGCTTCTCGGGACCTGAGGTGACAGGTCTGCATTAAAACTGATGAAATGAAGGAAAACTTTAATTTTTATGGTCTCTTTATAGTAATGAATATAATAAAGATTGCTAACCATGGATATAGTTAATCTTAAGTTACTATAAAACAATAATTTTGAAGCGAGACCTCACACGGCAGCTCGCGCCATTTTGCAGAGCTTCTCGAGACCTGTGGTGACAGGTCTGCATTAAAATTGATGAAATGAAGGAAAACATTAATTTTTATGGTCTCTTTATAGTAAAGAGTATAATATAAATTGCTAACCATTGATAAAATTAATCTTAAGTTACTATAAAACAATAATTTTGAAGCGAGACCTCACACGGCAGCTCGCGCCATTTTGCAGAGCTTCTCGAGACCTGTGGTGACAGGTCTCCATTTAAACTGATGAAATGGGAAAAACTTTAATTTTTATGGTCTCTTTATAGTAATGAATATAATAAAGATGGCTAACCATGGATATAGTTAATCTTAAGTTACTATAAAACAATAATTTTGAAGCGAGACCTCACACGGCAGCTCGCGCCATTTTGCAGAGCTTCTCGAGACCTGTGGTGACAGGTCTCCATTTAAACTGATGAAATGGGAAAAACTTTAATTTTTATGGTCTCTTTATAGTAATGAATATAATAAAGATGGCTAACCATGGATATAGTTAATCTTAAGTTACTATAAAACAATAATTATGAAGCGAGACCTCACACGGCAGCTCGCGCCATTTTGCAGAGCTTATCGAGACCTGTGGAGACAGGTCTGCACTAAAACTGATGAAATGGAAAAAACTTTACTTTTTATAACCTTTATATAGTAATAAGTATAATATAAATTGCTAACCATGGATAGAGTTAATCTTAAGTTGCCATAAAACAATAATTTTGAAGCGAGACCTCACACGGCAGCTCACGCCATTTTGCAGAGCTTCTCGGGACCTGAGGTGACAGGTCTACATTTAAACTGATGAAATGAAGGAAAACTTTAATTTTTATGGTCTCTTTATAGTAAAGAGTATAATATAAATTGCTAACCATGGATAGAGTTAATCTTAAGTTGCCATAAAACAATAATTTTGAAGCGAGACCTCACACGGCAGCTCACGCCATTTTGCAGAGCTTCTCGGGACCTGAGGTGACAGGTCTGCATTAAAACTGATGAAATGAAGGAAAACATTAATTTTGATGGTCTCTTTATAGTAAAGAGTATAATATAAATTGCTAACCATTGATAAAATTAATCTTAAGTTACTATAAAACAATAATTTTGAAGCGAGACCTCACACGGCAGCTCGCGCCATTTTGCAGAGCTTCTCGAGACCTGTGGTGACAGGTCTCCATTTAAACTGATGAAATGGGAAAAACTTTAATTTTTATGGTCTCTTTATAGTAATGAATATAATAAAGATGGCTAACCATGGATATAGTTAATCTTAAGTTACTATAAAACAATAATTTTGAAGCGAGACCTCACACGGCAGCTCGCGCCATTTTGCAGAGCTTCTCGAGACCTGTGGTGACAGGTCTCCATTTAAACTGATGAAATGGGAAAAACTTTAATTTTTATGGTCTCTTTATAGTAATGAATATAATAAAGATGGCTAACCATGGATATAGTTAATCTTAAGTTACTATAAAACAATAATTATGAAGCGAGACCTCACACGGCAGCTCGCGCCATTTTGCAGAGCTTATCGAGACCTGTGGTGACAGGTCTGCACTAAAACTGATGAAATGGAAAAAACTTTACTTTTTATAACCTTTATATAGTAATAAGTATAATATAAATTGCTAACCATGGATAGAGTTAATCTTAAGTTGCCATAAAACAATAATTTTGAAGCGAGACCTCACACGGCAGCTCACGCCATTTTGCAGAGCTTCTCGGGACCTGAGGTGACAGGTCTGCATTAAAACTGATGAAATGAAGGAAAACTTTAATTTTTATGGTCTCTTTATAGTAAAGAGTATAATATAAATTGCTAACCATGGATAGAGTTAATCTTAAGTTGCCATAAAACAATAATTTTGAAGCGAGACCTCACACGGCAGCTCACGCCATTTTGCAGAGCTTCTCGGGACCTGAGGTGACAGGTCTGCATTAAAACTGATGAAATGAAGGAAAACTTTAATTTTTATGGTCTCTTTATAGTAAAGAGTATAATATAAATTGCTAACCATGGATAGAATTAATCTTAAGTTACTATAAAACAATAATTATGAAGCGAGACCTCACACGGCAGCTCGCGCCATTTTGCAGAGCTTCTCGGGACCTGAGGTGACAGGTCTGCATTAAAACTGATGAAATGAAGGAAAACATTAATTTTTATGGTCTCTTTATAGTAAAGAGTATAATATAAATTGCTAACCATGGATAGAATTAATCTTAAGTTACTATAAAACAATAATTTTGAAGCGAGACCTCACACGGCAGCTCGCGCCATTTTGCAGAGCTTCTCGAGACATGTGGTGACAGGTCTCCATTTAAACTGATGAAATGGGAAAAACTTTAATTTTTATGGTCTCTTTATAGTAATGAATATAATAAAGATGGCTAACCATGGATATAGTTGATCTTAAGTTACTATAAAACAATAATTATGAAGCGAGACCTCACACGGCAGCTCGCGCCATTTTGCTGAGCTTATCGAGACCTGTGGTGACAGGTCTGCACTAAAACTGATGAAATGGAAAAAACTTTACTTTTTATAACCTTTATATAGTAATAAGTATAATATAAATTGCTAACCATGGATAGAGTTAATCTTAAGTTGCCATAAAACAATAATTTTGAAGCGAGACCTCACACGGCAGCTCACGCCATTTTGCAGAGCTTCTCGGGACCTGAGGTGACAGGTCTGCATTAAAACTGATGAAATGAAGGAAAACTTTAATTTTTATGGTCTCTTTATAGTAATGAATATAATAAAGATTGCTAACCATGGATATAGTTAATCTTAAGTTACTATAAAACAATAATTTTGAAGCGAGACCTCAAACGGCAGCTCGCGCCATTTTGCAGAGCTTCTCGGGACCTGTGGCGACAGGTCTGCATTAAAACTGATATAGATAGAAAAAAAACTTCATGCTTTAAATTGATGAGTTGATTTAAAATCAGTCTCAATAAAATCAGTCTCTATATCGCATTCGGCTCTTTTACATGTACATCATAAAGACAATGAATATAAATAGTGAGACTTCAGGACTTCAGGACAGTGAGGAGTGTTGCCGAACTGTGATAGTGAGCAGATAATTTTCAGTGTCTTATTGCGGAAACGAAATATCAAGACCTCGATTCATCTAGCGAAAATATTCTCTTATAATGTGCTCTTACTTCTACATTAATTAATTCATCTATGCCTGAAACTTATTTTTTCCCATACAGAAATAAGTCATAGTTTACACATAAATATTTTCTTCTTATAAATCAACCTTTCAAATGAATTATTTGTCAGAACATTTTCGTTATCGTTATTGTTGAATCATTTTCGATATTTACGACGGATCAGAATATTCATTCAACTCAAAATGTTCTTCCATTCGTCTAGCACATGCCTAGATATTTCGCCGTTTCGTCAAATATTGTCATGAGTTTGGGTTTTTTCGGGACCTGACATGACAGGTTCTGGAAACTCTGCAGACAGACATCAATCCATGGGGGAGACAATGATTTACTTCCGGGTTGTGTCAATCTATTTTTATTTATTCACGTTTTAATCGTTATTTGGGCCCTTTCATTTGACTCGTCTAGTGAAATATGGATCTGAATGACATATTTGCAGTAATTTACTTGGTTTGTTTTCCGTGTGTTGTTGCGGTGCTTCTCACAATAGTTTACAATCGTTTGCCTAATTTGTTTGCGGGGCCAGCGGCAGCAGCAGGAGATGGAGAACAACAGGACCGGCGCCAGCGTGTGTGTGTAATGGTTTTAGGTGATATAGGCCGCAGTCCGAGGATGCAATATCACTCACTATCCCTGGCCGATAATGGATATTGTGTAGATGTTGTAGGATATGGAGGTAAGTTGGATGTAAGCTGAAAAGCAGGTGATATTTTGCAGATGTGGCATTTTTCCTGTTGCTAAAACTATTTTCGGACAACTAGTTCTGATAGGCTAATTATTTACACCGTGCATGCGCATTAAGGTGCACAAATTAAAAAATTCCAGGAAAGGGTGAAGACCAGAGACTGAGAAAATATAGCAGTAATCGTAACCGAATCATCTCTGTTAGTACATCCATGTTCAAATGTAGGCCTATAATAAATCTCCCTCGATAGAACGCATCAAAATTTTCTATTGATTTATACAATCAGATGCTTGACGAAACAACTTGGGTATTTCAGCAAACCTAAGGTGGAAGCAAATGAAATCATTGTTATGTCCTCTAGAAATGTATGATGGAGTGAAGAATAAGATTATATTTTTTATACCGCCAATATTCTAAGTCACTGATGTAGATGGTATATTAGGGGTTGACTGTCTCGTTACTTTTCAGGTTCAATTCCACATGAAGAATTTCGAAATAATGACCACATCCAACAGCATATCATGGGAGAACCACCAAAACTAGTAAACAGTAAGAACTTCATATTTTGAAAATTCTAAAAGTCAAATATCAGTATAAACTACATCAGTTTTCTGATTTTTTTTCAGCTCTGCCAAGATTTGTCGGGAAAATATTGAAAGGTGCCTGGCAAGCAGTGATTTTACTAGTAACATTGAGTCGTTTGAAGCGCACCGAAGTCATTTTCTCACAGGTCAGAAACAAAGTTCGTTGTACCAAAGTCGGTTTCATTTACTGTAGAATGAATTTTCCTGATTTCTAAATCACTACAAGACTTTTCATTAAATTGTGACCACAAGCTTTTTGTAAGCAGACAAATTTACTTGAACTATGTGTTTCCCCAGTGCATACCACATGTTGAAACACTAAGCACTGCTAGACAATCGTTTTGTTAGGCTAATAAATTGATACCATTTTTCTCCTCTTTGGCTGGTGTTTTTGTAAATTGCAATAAAAGTTCTTATCCAATTCATTTCCATAGCTGCCGGGTGTCTGTTATGGATAATTTGATCATAATTTATTTCAAAATAAAGTACAGGGTAGATCGGCAGCTGGCCCAGCAGAAAGGAGAAACAAGGTATCAATTGTTTAAGCCGAAAAAATGAAAATTTCAATTTGTTGGATTTTGAAATCTCAAAACAGATTCAATGAGATATTAACGGATATACATGTGATAACATGGAAAAACGTGTACCAGTAGTGTAAGTCGAACAAGTTAACTGACTTGTTATTTCTATTTTCAAAGAATCCGCCTGCCATACCTTCACTTGCGATGTGCTTATTGGTCAGTTTCGTGAAGAACTGTAAGTTTGTTATTGACTGGCACAACTACGGATATACGATACTCGGTTTATCCCTCGGACAAAAACATCCACTAGTAAAAATAGCCTACTGGTAAGAATATTTATCATTTAACTTAATCAGATTCACCAAGGATGTAAAATCAGTTTAACATATCCTCAAGCAGAAATGAGATATTGTATATTCAGAAGTTTCGACTGAAGTTTTCACTTTCAATTGATAATTCTATGTTTTTCAATTGGTAAAGACCAATTGGTTTGTATTGGACAGTCAGTAAATCCCTTGAATTTGATATTTTTGTTAGGTTCCTAATTTTGTTGGGTAACCCAGTACAAACTAAACTCTGTAATCTAGATCTACTCATTATTGTTCATTCAGGTATGAACACTTGTTAGGACGGTTTGCTGATGAGAATATATGTGTTACTGATGCAATGAAAGACGATCTGAAGATGAACTGGAATATTACGTTAGTCTAACATTTTCGGCGATGAAAACTATTAACATTTTTCAAACTTGAAAATTAAATGAATATTTTCTCAACTGCAGAGCCGACACTATGTATGATCGACCTCCAATAATGTTCCATGAAACTGAAGTGAAAGATCAACATGAACTATTTTCAAGACTGTCCAAGGAATATCCATGCTTTGCAGCTAGGTGAGAAGAAACGTTCTATCGATTCCAAATTACGGTACCTGCAAGAATGCAAACTTAATGGTATCACAAGAATCTGACTGCCTGATATGACACCTGCTCATCTGGTGCCACGAAATCTGACATCCTTAGCCAATTGGCACACTTTTATGGCAGGGGTTCATACCACGGTAGATTATCAATGCCATCGAATTCACATCCTTATACAGTAAAACCTGATTAATAGATTCTGTTCATGACGAAAACCGTTTATTACGATGATTTCCAGCATGTCCCAGCTTTTAGATATTTATATCAATCAAGCTTTAGATAATACAAAGCCCTGTTTAATACGACAATTTTACTTATGCTCACGAGATTCGTATTAACGTGGTTCCTCCACTGTACTTCCAGCAATGGTAACGCAAATGAAACAGCATTTACACAAGATATTGATGGAAATATCTCATTGAAAGAGAGTCGTCCTGCATTTATAATGAGCAGCACTAGTTGGACCGGTATGTGTTTAATGTAGTTATATACTTTTTACAAGTCGGTCATCAATTATTTGAGCAATTTTAATTTAGAAACATTCGCATTTACATTCTTTCAGAGGATGAAGACTTTTCCATACTGTTTAAAGCGTTAGAAGGTATGAGGAAGAATAAAGCCTAATATCATTTCACTCTTCGATACAGTAAAGCCCGCCTAATTCGGATCATTTGGGACCACCATTAACAAAATTCATCCAGTTTACGGGAAATCTGGATTAAAAGCCAAATAATGTCCGGCATAGACCTAAATCCAAATTAGGTGGGTTTGACTGTACATCCAACGTTTTCTATCATTTTGTAACTTCCCCATTATATTCGATGAAAATTATGTAAATACATGAATAATATTTTCTCAGTCTCAATAGACTTTCAATTGGATAGATTTACCAATTGCCTTGTCTTAATTCAAATATACTTCCTAAAACAAGTTCTGTCTTAATGATAATAATTATAATGGTAACTTTATCTTCTGTCTAGATTATGAGTTGAAAGCGAAAAAAAAGAAACTTCCTAAAGTTATTTGTGCCATAACAGGTGAGAGTATCGGAAATCGGCAACGTTAGAATATGAAATAACTGCTTTGGTCTCGAAGTTATAGATTTGGTTTTTCAGGGAAAGGTCCTAAAAAAGCGGAGTATCAAAAATTAATTGCCGAAAAATCATGGAACGTTGTGTCTATAATAACACCATGGTTAGAAGCGGAAGACTATCCTACACTATTAGGTAATTGAAAGTGAAATCATGTTTAGACGAACTCAGATAAAAATTAAGCAGATAGAAAAAACTGAAATCAAGAACATATTATGCCTAATTACCAAAACTATACATTTATCTGTGATATAGAACTTAAGAGCAGATCCAGAGACCAGTTTTGAAGAACTTGTCACATCCCAAAAGGACACTTTGATGTCCACAGAGGCAATATAGGGATATCTGCCTGTGACTGTTTTTATAGACCAGCTTTAACTAAATGCAGCCTCTAAAGAGTTCGAAACTGTGACGCTGTATATATTAATTCAAGGTTCGGCTGATATGGGAGTTTGTTTACATATGTCGTCCAGTGGTCTCGATTTACCGATGAAAGTTGTTGATATGTTCGGCTGTGGACTTCCTGTTTGTGCAATTCAGTTTGCGTGGTGCGTATAGTAGATGACTACCAGGATGCCACAGCAGGCTTCATAGTGTTGAAGATAAAAAGACCTTCAAGGACTGCTCTCTAAAATTATGATCATTTCACTAATTTTTAGTTTACACGAGTTGGTTAAACATGAAGAGAACGGATTGGTATTTAACAGTGCTCAGCAACTTACAACACAAATACAGGTATGAACTAGATACTAATTAACCTAACACCACAAACGGGCTCTTAGAGACCAAAGAATAACTAAGTGATAAGTGGATTACTGCTTGTGTTCATTCATGATTGAATATGTTGCAAAAAGCTGAATACTCCTAGACTTTTACTTTATCTGTTTGTATGCAAAATACTACCACCCCCACCCCCCATGCGTGTCCACAAATTTATGCATCGTGTAAACGTATGTACTCTGTGAATAGACCATTATTATGAGTTATGTACAAAGTCGATCAATTTAATCAATGGATATTATTCTCTTTCAGGATTTGCTTTCAGATTTCCCGGAGAAAACAACTCTAAACCAATTCCACAAAAATCTCAAAACCTTCCAATCGACAAGATGGACCGAAACCTGGAATGATATCGTACTTCCAAAAATCCAAGCTTTAACTACTTAGTCATCTATTACCATTGTCTCTTTTCACTCAAATAAATTTATTTTCTTAATATCTGATAATGAATAATTTTGACTTCATCAGTCGCATTATTCAGGAAGTAATTAGAAAATCCATGCGTGAAATTTCAGAGCAGCAAGGCAGAAAACTTAACTCGACGAAATTAAAATCTACAGAAGCTGGCTTCATGTACCCGGTACTAATATTACGAAGACCAAAGTTTTCCAAGTTTTAGAAATCTTTATTATAAATTCTCTATACAATTAACAGGTTATATATCTACATGTCAACTGGAAGTTCTAGAATTATTCCTGAAATCCCTAGGAACATGAATTGCAAATTATCACTTGGATTCAAGAAAATGCATTCATTCTTGAATAATCAATACATGTAATTGATAAATCAAAAAGCCAAATTACCATTCTAATCATTCCAACTACGCAAAGTCTTTCGAGTTGTTTTAATAAAAATACTGTACTGTCAGCAGTCAATTTTACATTCGCATAAAATGGAAGATTATGAACTTCAAGGTTACCATTATTTAAACAGTAGAACCCGCTTAATCCGGATCGTTCGGGACCAACAAAATTCGTCAGGTTTATGAGAAATCTGGATTATGTCATTTTCTTGTATATCAATGAACATATGGACTGCAAATATGGTCCGGATTAAGCAGGTTTGACTGTACTAAATGACGTAAATAAACAGAAATTAACAGTTATTCTATGAAGATCCTATGAATTACAGTGAATATTCAATCATTAAGCTCTTTTAATGATTTAGACTTCAGATGAAGAACACTCGAATAAATGCGAACGAAGTGTTCAATTCCACACTAGAAGTAAACGCCCATCTTTCACGCGTCAATCGATTTTCAAAATAAGCAGCAGTTTCCAACAAATAAATGCACAATTTTGTTACTTGCTTTTGTGTTTTTTTCGCTCGGGTGCCCCGATTTCCTTATCATCTTCATATCCTAGAAACAAACATGAATATTTTCAATATTTATACTGAATCTGCTGCAAATTCATTAGAAACGCATCACGGAGTAGATGAACTCTACAGTGGAACCTCGTTACAGCAGACTTAGGAGAAAATCCATCCTCCCCAGCAGGGATTCGAACCTGATGGCATCAAGACTGGCCACGGAACGTAAACCTTGTCAGACTAGCCCCAGTGCGCAGGTACATGCGCAGATGATGCCATTATTAGCCAATCGGATATCCCGTTTTATTTTAGCCTGGGATTTTCCATTTATAGTTCTGTGATATTTGCCTTGGCGGTTATACAACGGGCAATCTGATTTGCCGCACAAAAACTTGAGGCAAACCTGCACACCCGGCCTAGTGTAGCCAAGTTTTGTACTGTGGTGAGCCTCGATGCCATCATTTTCGAATCCCTATTGGGGAGGTTGCAGAAAATCTAGATTTGTTGTTTCAATATATGAAACATTTTGGCTTGTTATATCCAAGCTCATTCTTAAGGAGGTCGTTCTGTTCAGATAAATATGATGGATAGCTAATTCAACAACACCTTTTTCCTTGCGAACTTTCATGGCTTCCTTCTTCAGTTCACTAACGGCTCTCTTATCATCCTCCTAAAATATTAAATGATCAGTTCATATTTCTAACAGAATATTTCGCCGCATTATTAAACAAGTTTTTAGATTACAGTAATTGTAATCATCATTCGAGGTTGAAGTTCTTACCTCGGGATTACTCCACAGCGAACAAGCAGTACATTTATCACAAGGATGACCTGGTTCGCGGACATGACGACAAAAATGATTATAATCGATCTACAGAAAATATAGAATATCCGTTAGATATTGAAGAGACGATAATTTTTTATCATTCAGAAAATGACGATAAATGACAAATTCACTTACATCAGGTTTTCGACAGATATAACACATTTTCGCCCCGCAGCGACAAGTCATTTTATTGCAGCCTTCGATCTTAGTGAAGCTGGCCTGACAGGCATGGCACGTACGCAATAAAGCCATCGTCATCTTCTCCTCGCTGTAAAAATCAATCATTATGATAACTTTTACCAAAAATACATGAATACATTTTTCCTTCGAGCTTTTCGAGAAACCCTTCTAGATTCGAAAAGAACGCATCACTCTTAGATTGAGGAGACGAGTGAAATAAACTGATCACACTTTTTCGCGTTGGAGATTTGATGATAAAAATGTTTGCAACTAAATTTCCACACGTCTTAACGTGTCTGCAGCTGTTTAACGATTTTATACTTACTAGCTCGTTCGTAATGAAACCTCATCTTTCTTTTCTATTTCTTCGCACCTCAGACCGAAATGATCGGCCCAGTTTTCCTTACAATAACGGCACGTTTCCTAAATAAAGATATGAACTAGGGGTTATTATATACTTACTATGTTATTCCGCTATTCGACACCCCCTGGCGAACATACACAGAAACCAATGACCATGATACTCAGCAATTTTTGACATAGAGCTAGTCATGAGCAACAATTCTGTAATTGATAGCTTTTACAAAATATGCCTGGGCACCAATACATATGAAAATACCATGTATACAAAAACCAGTAATGTTAAAAATCATCATAATCATATGTCATGAGCTACAATTTTGTAGGTTTGACTCTGGTTAAAAAATATGCATAGATCTCAACGCACGCACGCACGCACGCACGCACGCACGCACGCACGCACGCACGCACGCACGCACGCACGCACGCACGCACGCACGCACGCACGCACGCACTGAAATAGCTACCTGTAGACATTCTTCATTGAGACAACGGAATACTTTATCTTGAGGATCCAAAACAGCTTTGAAATCGCAGTGTGGACAACTGAAAAATACGAGAAAATATCAACTGACCACTCTTTCATTAACACTGCATTCCCTGAACTAATCAATGTCACTGAAAAAGTGTGAAACAACCAAAATGTTCTTAAGTTTCAATAAAAGAGTAATCCGCATTCTAACCTGACTAGATCATCGATTTTCGCTAAATTGATTGCTTCATCTCGGACTCGATCCTCGTAACGAGCTCGAACGCTCTCCGGTAGAGCGGCGTTAATCTGACCTAGAAAAAACATCACGCAATTGAAGCACGAATTAACTAAAGCTCCAAAGCCTGTTTTGAATGAGTTTTTATATGAACGACTCACTAGTTGGGAAAGTAGCATCACAGCCGTCTGTCATACACAATAGCTTCGCCTATATGATAAAAAAATAATTTTTTTTCAGGTTTGAGAAATGACTTACATCAAAAATAAACATACCACTTGTTTTCATTGAATAAATCTTCATCCCAAGACGTTTACCTTGCCTTGGCCGTAGACTGATTCCTCGGCGTAACGTTTCAGACAATCTTTACAGAAGAGATGACCCTCGTAGCACTGAACCATCCGTTCGAATGGGGCATCGACGTAACAACAACCGCATTCTATTAGCTGAGACTCGTCTTGATATTGCTGCTCGTTGACCGTTTCAGCCAACCGCTGATCAGCTGCCTACAGTGCGAAATAACCATTTCATCAGAATCATGCGTTTGGTTCGAGGCCGATTAAATTCACCAGATTCAAATTCTATTGCATATATTTGATACAGCTCTTGTACACCGGGTAACCATAACTTCTATCCTACATACAATCTATATCTACTGTATAGCACTATCTACACAATCTATTTATCTTGCCACCATATTTATTTATCCTAGCTAGTATCAATCGATAAGCATGAAATAAGATTAAAGAGCCTAGGTGAATAATTAGATACATTTTTGTTGTTTTAAGAAACAGTAGGTATGATATACTTAAAGCACTGCAACGTAGCATATATCACCCTACATACACTAAATTTTAATCATACCTTAATATAAAATGAACAGAAAAATGAGGCATTAGCTCACTCTTCTGAATAATTCAGATTAAAAATCATCAATATTACAATTTACCTGTGTGTTTTTGGCATCTTCTTGTTTGAGAAAGTTCACTTCTGCTTGTAGAACGGGGTCGAGTTTGCTACCGAGATGAAGTATCGGTCGTTGAGAACAGATCTCCGTAAGAATCACAGACTTTCCCGATGGAACGGCTACTTCTATATTGCGACGAAAAGTAGTAAATGTGCTCCCTGAAAGAAAGCCATACTGAACATGTACCGGATAGGTTCAAAAATCCATGAGGAGTGTTCTAAGGAAGGCTTTAAAAAACCCATTTGTATTCCTAGATTGTGAAGTTGAAGTCCCATCTACCTGATATTTTACATCTTAAATAGAGGACCATGGGTCCAGGAGGATCAACCGAGTACATTTTAATTTTGAGCACAAAAATCAATTTGTTCTTGGATTTGCAATACTGAATAAACCGCTGATAAAGATGAAGTCATGGTGCACTACGTCGTAAGCATGTTCTACTTGATAATGGGTTTTCCCATGACTCGCTAGTACATGGCTGAACAATTTATACTACATTCTCGATAAGGACATCACTGGTGAAGCCTTTCTAAGGGGCTTTCCCTGTGATGTCATCATCAAGAAACAATGTCAAGTATGGATTAGTAGAATGGGAAAAAATTCATTGAAATTTTGCACATTTTCTCCCAGTAAAGTTCCAAAACGGCTTGGAGCAGCTGGACGGAACTTGCCATATCAATTCCAACCCGATTTCCCTCCTAAAGACAAAACATCAGCTGTGTACATCCTGCGGTTACAATTTGTGCCACCAAGAACGAATAGTAAGTTACTCTCAGAAACATTCATTAAGGATCAAGTTTATTCTACACCAGGTAAACACAGCTCCTCTACGAATCTATTTCTTTTTGTTGCAACGGTTGTATTATGACAGACTTTCTAAATCAGAATCGGGGCGAAACCCTAGTGGGCCGCAAGTTGCTATAGTCGACATATTTACCTGGATTCCAAGTTAGGCCCGATTTCTGAAATGCGTCAATTATTCCACGTCTGGTCGGAGCGTAGCAATAGTTAAATGAAGCATGAGCCGACCGCAGTGTATCCAGCTTAATCTATGTATGGAAAATGAAATGAAAAATAAAATTGAGAAACAAGCTTCAATCCACGATTTGCCAATTGCATGGTTCCCACAGTTATATAAATTCAAAATTACAAGTTTTTCCCAAGTATTTCATGTTTGATTTTTCAATTTTCCCAAATGGAAATGAACACATATCGTCATGTTACAGGCAACATTTTAGCGGTGACTGGTTGATAAAGGTGATTTTCAAGGGAAATTGCTGAAGTAAGTTGCCCTTGGCAAATGCAATATGTGAAATGTAATGAATTTCCCAAATATTTCCCTGATTTGAGGAAAATTTTTCAAATCCCCAAATCGGGAATTATTATTTAAAAATTCCCAAGTTTTTCCCAATTTCCCTGTTCAGTGGGAACCATGCAATTGTTATAAAATCAATTGAAATTTTTATCTCTTTTCTAAACAGATAACGAGATAATGCAAAAATATGAGTTGATTAGGGGGTATATGATGAGAAATCATGCAGTAAAATTCTGAAGTCGAAACAAAACGGAGTCCAGGGACACCATCCATGCCCACTTGGCGAAATGATTGAAAATCAGATATTTCAATATCCAACGCTATTTGGTGAACATATGCACAAACCAATGACCTTAAAACTCACTACAATGGTAGAACATATAATAAGTTAAGATTTTACAATTGATTGTGGTAACAAGGTATGTTTAGGTACCAATATATATATATATATATATATATATATATATATATATATATATATATATATATATATATATATATATATATATATGGAAATACCATGTTTATTACACTAATCAACGCCCCCCTGGTGAACATATTGACACCTTGAAATTCACAATTGTAGAACATTTTTATTAGCTACATAAGTGTTTGATGCATCTTTAAAATTTCCCTCTGAAACTTCAAGAATGTGCAAAAAGTGCTATGTCGGCGAACAAAACAACAGTTGCCAGTCGGCCATCTCAAATCTAATTGAGTCAATTTGTGGGCTAGAGATGTGTCTAGGGTAGATACTTGCAAAAACCAAATATCAAAACAGTCCATTGAAGCATCTTCAAAACTTTCCAAAATAACTGGATTCCATCTACGGATGGACAGACAAACGGACGAAAAATGAAGACAATAGGCCGCTGGATCCCAAGTGGGCTAAGAATACAGAAAACTTCGCTCATTTTCACGCGACAATTATAGGTATTCAGTTGAGAAACAAGTATTTACCATACAATTGGGATTTCATTGGATAAAATGTCAATGGTCTACTTTGATTCGAAATGAGCGAAGTCATCTATAATTCATATAGCGAGTACAACATACATACCTTCCTAAACTCATTTCTAAGCAACAAGAGACTTTGCGTTTGATAAGCGGATGTAATTGAACGCGACGATGAATAAAAATCTATTTTAGGATCGACGGCAGGCTTCTGCAATTAGTAGTTAGGTACAAGTTATGATATGCTTTGCGTAGTGAGTAAACAATTAGTGCAAATGCCATTATAATGAACTCGAACTCAGAAAAAAAATATCAGATCTGGTTTAAATTAAAAACTACAAAAGCCAGAGACCCGGTCCAAATCCGGCAGTTACGGCCAGTTAAAGAGATTGCCCTAGAATCATCAAAAGAATGGAAATAGCTAGCTGTCGAGCTCGGATGGGCCTCTATGTTAGCTTCGGTAAATCACAGCTAAGAAACTATGAAGGTGTCCCTATGTAGGGACTTCTCTTAATCTACTCAAAGCATCTCAATCACACAATCACTCACAAATCAACACCATTATTATGATTAAGCCAAAATTCTGTATGCTTCTCACTGTACAAATTGCATGATTTGCCATACTCAAATCTTTTATATTTATATCTGAGATTCATCAATTCCAAGGCATTGGCTCAACAATCATAATATGATTTCCGACCCGAGGTTCTGATGATTGTCATGTTTAAATGTATAATCAGTTATATATCTTTATATACAGTCAAACCCACTTAATCTGCATCGGCTTAATCCGGATTTTGGTCTAATCCAGACGATATTTGCAGTGTATTTGTTCATTAATGAATACAAAGAAATGACTTTTAACTCAATGACTACGTTAAGCCGCTGTCAGCGGCTCGCCAGTATTTACCGTTGCATACGGAAAGCAACTGAGAGCGGTTTTTATGACATCACAAATGTAAACACTGCCTACATTCAAACTACACGTGATTTTAACCAATCAGAATGAAAGTAAACATTGGTATCATAAATTATGTGAGGGAATTCCATGGAACTCCCTACGCAACACATCATAGACACTATTGATCATGGGAAGTACCAGAGGGGGAATCCCCTGTTAACCAAAATGGCGGAAATTCCGTCTGCTGCGTGCGATCTTGAATTTGGGTATTCCGGAGTGAATGCGTTAATCCGGATTTCCTGTAAACTGGTTGAATATCATCGGTCCCAAATGATGCGAATTAAGCGGGTTCTACTGTATTTTGTTCTATGATAATCATCAAATAAAATCCTGGCTATCGTTCCGAGCTAGAACGTTGAGTATCAAAAAGGATCATTTCAGGAACCATCTAGAGATCCAGAGGTTTTCATTCTGCCGCACTGCACCTTTCGATAGTTATTTAATCGAGAGATTTGCTACAGGTTCAATTCACAGACCTCTGGTTCCGGTTTCTTCTTCGGCTTTCTTTTTTCGATTTTCGGATAGTTTTTATTCTCCAACAGATGATTACAGACAGCCTGCGTCGAGCCGAAAACATTGAGCTGTTCTTTGATGTAGTCCTCTTGTGCATCGGGGAAAAATTCGTGCTGAAAACAAAACATGTTTGTTTCATTTGAAACGAGCTATAGGCGACAACAGTTCTCAGGCTCAGGCTCAAATCTGTCGTCACTGACGTATGCATTACGCAACTCCAAAATTCCCATGAGTTAGTTCCCATTGCAGTTTGGATATGCTGTATCCAGGGCCAATAACTAAATTTTATCAATTTTAGACAATTTTTTAAATTTCAACACCGTATCTCAGTTACGCTACAAGGTTAAGACTCTGAAAAACAGAGTTTTTAGTGGCTAGTTCTGTAGCTAGGTGGTGCACTGGCCTATTCTTTGCACTGCACAACTAGACCCCCGTACTAACATTGTACCTAAGTACCAAGACCCACTATTAACGAAGATAAGTATCTGAAAGACATACATACAGACAGACAGTATGAGAATAAGGGTCTCATGGAAGCCCGAGAACCAATCATTAAACGAATAATGAATGGAAATCATGACAAAATGTAGCCAATTATATGTGGGAATCAGAATGAAGATTATGTGAACTTTGTTGTTAAAGATTCAAGCCAATTTTATTCAACATTTTACTCACAACTTCCGCAGTCATTTTTCTGAGGTGTTCATTAGCTGCAAAAGAGAAAATATGCGTCTCGAAGAAACTGAAATTAACACTAGTTAGTGTTGGCAAATAATAACTTACGTTCTGTAGTCTGAATGTTGACAAGAGCTGGAGGCTGAGCACAAACTGCGGCTGGAGGCTGAGCATTGACTGCAGCTGGAGGCTGAGCATAAACTGCGGCTGGAGGCTGAGCATAAACTGCGGCTGGAGGCTGAGCATAAACTGCGGCTGGAGGCTGAGCATTTACTGCAGCTGGAGGCTGAGCATAAACTGCGGCTGGAGGCTGAGCATAAACTGCAGCTGGAGGCTGAGCATTGACTGCAGCTGGAGGCTGAGCATAAACTGCGGCTGGAGGCTGAGCATAAACTGCGGCTGGAAGCTGAGCATAAACTGCGGCTGGAGGCCGAGCATTAACTACAGCTTGAGGCGGAGCTTTGACTATAGCTGGAGGCGGAGCATTAACTGGAGCTGGAGGCCGAGCATTGACTGGAGCTTTGACTTTAGCAGCTGGTGGCCGCGCATTGACTGGAGCTGGAGGCAGCGCTTTGACTTTAGCTGGAGGCCGAGCTTTGACTGGAGCTGGAGGCTGAGCTTTGACTTTAGCTGGAGGCGGAGCTTTGACTGGAGCCGGAGGCGGAGCTTTGACTGGAGCTGGAGGCTGAGCTTTGACTGGAGCTGGAGGCTGAGCTTTGACTGGAGCTGGAGGCCGAGCTTTGACTTTAGATGGTGGCCGCGCATTGACTGAAGCTGGAGGCGGAGCTTTCACTGGAGCTGGAGTCCGAGCTCTGACTGGAGGTGGGTAGTGACGTGGTGAATGACTAGCAGGAATGTTTGACGGCACTTCATCCAGATGCATTTTTTTTGGCTCGCTTTCTAGTAATATAGGCGTGTTTATTGCAGGCAATGTGGGATTTATTTGCGTCGCTCGAGACCACACTATCGGCTCTGCTTCGATGATTTTCCGACGTCCGGATCCAATTTCATTCAGATCTAACGGAAGCGACTGATCAAAGTCTAAATAATCGTTATTTCGTGTTCTGTTGTTTGATTCGTGTTGATTTTCATCTTCGCGATCAGGATTTCTGCCTACACTCGCCGGCGCTTTTGCCTTCGTACCTGAATACCCGGCTCTGTGATGATCTAAATCGTTGTCATTATTATTATTATTCTTAGCGTCATACGATTTCGACCGCTGCCGACGTCTTTCCGAGAGTTCCGATCGAGATAAAGGTGTCGACTGATTTTTCAGGCGGTGCTCTTCGTCCTTATAAAATCGCAGTCGCCGTTCGAATTTAACGTCCGAACGCCGTTCGGCTACCGCGACGGGCGATCCGCCGGCAACTGCGGAGCGAACTGGCGAACGACAAGGTACCGCATTTTTTCTGACGAGAATATCGATGCCGTTATCCAGTTTCGTCAATAACTCCATACAGCGTTCGTATTCCTCAGGCAGAAACTTCGCCTCCTGCAAAGCGACCTTAATTTCGGTGAGGTTTGCGATTTTGTCATTGTTCTCCGCTACCAAACGATTCACTTTCTGGATAACGACGCTGCGCTTTCTGTAAAAATCGGCGCGTCTCAACATCCGATCTACCTGCATCGGCATTTCAACAATCTCTCGATCCTCCGGATCGGATTTCTCCCGATCGCTTAGAACAATTACCGAATCGTTGTTCACCGTTTCCACGTCCACAAATTCGTCGATCACGATTACAGCTTCGGCGTCATTGCACGACGGCTTCAATTTCGGAGAATTCGAAGGAGATTCATCGTTTCCAAGCAGTAGATTTTCTACCCATTCAGATAAAATACTTCCATTCCTCTTGTCTAGTGATGGGCTATACGGAACAAATGATAAAACTGTTACTAGACTCACCGCAAATATTAGGCATCACGTCAATACAGCTTTTCCACAATACTCGCTTGCCAAGGTTTGATTGCCTCCCACCGAAGCTCACACCAAAACAAACCCTGGCTGTAACCCTTTCATTGCTCTATTACACCGCCCAATATTTCTTGTGGACAGGTTGCCGCTCAACAACCACCAGCTGATCAGATATGTAGTTTTCACTGGCAGATTTGCTATATCAATACCATGCATCTGATTGGCTAGATATGTCGCTGCTGATTGGAGGCAATCAAACCCTGGCAAGAGAGGATGCTTTTTCACCAGATAGCAGTTTCATTATGTCAATATAGTTGATTTCTTCAAAAGAATATTAGACCGAATGAAGAAATTGACTTGCTACTAGAGCTTACTACCGAGCGCTTTGTACATGGATACCCACTGCAGTGCAACTTATTTATTATAATCTTTACCTTTTAGGCTGTTCAGCATTTTCTGCAAGAATACTTTCATCACGTCTTGAAATGGCAGTTAAATGCTGAGATGTTGATAGTGTTGGTACCTGGGGTGACTCAGTGTCAGCAAGTCCGTCTTTATTACTCTGA
This sequence comes from Tubulanus polymorphus, assembly GCF_964204645.1. Classification (NCBI taxonomy): domain Eukaryota; kingdom Metazoa; phylum Nemertea; class Palaeonemertea; order Tubulaniformes; family Tubulanidae; genus Tubulanus; species Tubulanus polymorphus. The sequence continues at coordinate 7,816,393 of NC_134028.1, read as the reverse complement.
ACTAAAGCACTTGCTCTATAAAAGCAAACAGAGCTCATATCAAATTGAAACATGTTGTCCAATAAGCCATAATAGAATTTGAAATCGAGCAATTCTTGGATATATCAACTTAGCTTAAACGGCCTTATAACTTACAAAGCAATATCACCCTCCTGGTTAAGGATATCTCCACTTATGTTTTCTGGTTCGGCAAACAAACGCTCTGAAAATATGAGTTAAAATATCATTCAAAGTACTTCGGTCTTGACTGCCAAGCACTTATTCAAAATAGGCGAGCAACTTTATAAAACTTAAAATTTCTAGTAGGCGCGAAACGTTGAAGGCAATAGAAATCTTTTGATGAAATCAACAGACCGCAAACACCAGACATTTGACTTTCTACCCTTCCCAAAAAATTCATTGTCAAGAGCTCACACAACAAGAATGTCTTTATAGCGTTCAAAGACACATATTGATTGATACCTTTTTTAACAGACCTTGTCTGACCTGATCTTATAGCTTACTCCTAGTTTCGGTAACAATGGCTAGCTATACTAGATACTTGAACTGATTAAACTAAAGATTTCAGTGAGAACCCGCAGATGAGCTGTATGTACTAGGCCGACTACAATTATATCCTACCTTCATTGTCTAACAACGTTTTATAAGTATAAGTTCTCATTTCTAATAAATCGTCGATGCACGACTGTAAAATGACTTGTTGCTGCAGAGGTTCTCGCCTATTCGACGGATCGTGCACGCTCAATTCGATCACATCTCGCGTCAAGTGAGGAAATATCGGAATCAAGTTTTCAACGAGTAATTGCTCATTAATTTCCTCTTCAGCCATGGTTTACGCGAATTGTTGCCTCTGAAATAAATAGATTGCACAACTTAGGTGTGATATTTGGCCGATATTACCATGTCATCTGATGTCATCTGATGTCATGGGTTAGAATCCCGAATTTTCCCATTTTTTTATCCCTTACTTCTTTGAATTTCTTAAATTGAGCACCTTATCATAGTGGGCTTAACGCATCGTCAGGTGAAAAGAATTAGGCAGGTGATATTTTGCCAACACAGCATTATTCCTGTTAGGGTGGCGACATTTTGCCAATTATTTTATATATTATTCCTGTTAGCCTAACGCTATTTTTCCAATGACTCGTTCTGATTGGCTTATTGATGCCGAGCATGCACACTGCGCTGCGCAACTTACAAAATTCAAGGAAAGTGTGGAAAATAGAGATAGAGAAAATAGGAGCATAGAGCGGGATTTGAACCCGGATATGGCTGGAATAGGCCCTACCTCAAATTGTATTCATTATTTCTTAGTAGTTTGCCTTATCATGTGTCAACGAAATAGCGTTTACTATGCCGCATGGGCCTACATACATACCCATTAACATTGGTTGGCACAATTATCCACTTCCAAAAAAAAACAAAAAAGTTTTATTTTCCAGTTTCACTTTCACTAGGTCTAGGGGTCTAGGCGCCTAACGTCGGTACGTACGTACGGCGGTAGCCCTCTTCCCACCCCACCAGTAGGGATTTCAGGTTGAAAATTTCTATGTGTCCTATGTGTCTTTTTAATAGGTTAAAATGAAGAAGGGGATAGCATAAGGATATAGCACTTTACAGAATCAAAATCGGTCAAGCGGTTCAAAAGTTATAAGCAATTGAAGGGTGGAAATTTGGGGTATATTTGTCATTCGATTGCGCAATACACTCTAGTTCATTTCCAATTAAAGAGTCAGACAGGAAGTGTCTAGGTTTTACTGCTTTTTAGCCTGATTAAAGTAGTAAATTCAACATTAAAACTTATATATCTCCCAAAATTTCTATCCGATTGAAACCAAACTTGCTCAGCACGTTGTTGGTAAAAAGAGTATTGAGATTCTAGAAGTATTTATGCAAATATGTAAATTAGGCTAATTTGCATACTCATTAACTAATTAATACATACTACAATACCATTAATACACTATATGAGAGTTTCTTTTTCAAGATAAATGATACTGGAATACATCCAATATCAATTTTGAGGTAAATGCAATGGAGACATCGAACAACTAGGTTATACCGGTTACCGTGGTAACCATAAGGTGAGTATTGAGGCGGCCATCTTGAATCTAATTAACTTCCACTGAATTGTAAATAGCTCATTTGATATGGCCTTTAGGCCTATATTGTTAACAATAATTCCTCTTCTAGAATATCTCAATGTTCCTAAGATCATATTCCTGCATTTTGAGATGCTCAGATACTAATAATAATCATTATATTTTCAGATCCTCACTTGCCGCAGAAGAATCAGACAATCATTTGAAAAGATTTATCAAGTTCAGAAAAAATGAATGTATTAAAATGAATGTGTAAACCCTTGTTATTCTTTCAGAGATCCTTAAAAGACATCTCGAAAAAATATCTATATCATGATATCTCAGATTGTGGCTCACAAGAAGGCGGCCATCTTGTTTTATGTCGATATTTCATCGGAAGTGACCAATTTCAACAAAGTATGTCATGTTTGGTATCTAATGAAAGGTCTTTTTCCTGGAAGTTTCTTCTATTGAATAAGAATGATGACAAACTAGCTCAATTGAATGTATTAGACAAAGTATTAGTCTGTAAAAATTGATCCCAGAAGATAAGATGCACAATCATGAACATTAGGACATCCGTGTTCACATCTATCATTTCACAACGTAGGGCCTAGCCGATTAGTGAAAATAATCCTAACATAAAATGTTTCACTCATCAGTATGGCCACCCATGAAACATTAGTACCTCATAGTCATCAAAGTCAAAGCTGTATTGGTTTGCCTATTGATGGAGGTTTCGGGAGCCGAAAGTCTTTTTTACTAAAACGCAAAATCTCAAGGCCTTAGTTATATAGTTTTTTTCTGATTTTGAGTAATATATTCCACAACATCAAGAGGATAGACCTACGTAGGCCTATGAGAGGTTAGATTTTGGTGACCAACATCATTTGGCTTGAAAACCATTGATTGGGTGTTTTAGGCCTACTGCACAACTGGCGGCAGTTACATTGCAGTGGTAGGCCTACGAGGCCTCGAGTCAAAAAAGGTCAAATAAGTAAATTTCATTTCAGGAGCTATCCTAGCATTTCCTTTAATTGTGAAGATGAATATTTCAACTTATTAGGCAAAGGAGATTGGGAAAAGTAAATTTTTGCTTGGGAAAAAATTTGAGCAAGACAAGGCCTGGATTCTGTTGGAAAATACAAAAGAATTTGCCATTCGATAGCCATTATTTTACTTATACTTGGCCGATTTCTTAATAAAGAATGAATTTATTGAGTAACATTGTCGTTTTAGTTGCTAAATTGCCATTTAGAGTAGCAAAAACGAACCAGGAAGTGTTTTAATTGATCAGCTGGCAGCCGGTGTGGAGCCGGAAGTGACCCGGATGTAAACAATTTTAAGCACCTCGCCAACTTTAGGTCAAAATCCGCGAAAGACTACTAAATCAATCATAAAAGTAATTAAAGAAAATGATTAATTAAGTATTCAATTTTGAAACGTATGGGTGTACTTTTTGTCAATTATTATAATTTTCGCATATTGAAGCTTTGAAATACGTTCATCGCTTGAAAATAGCAAATACACGGCCGGGCAAAAAAGTACGCACCACTACGTTATAGCCGAGAAATGTTTTTAAAATGTTCCGAGGTCAAATAATCAGCCAATCAACAGCGGGCTTGCGGATTTGACCTAAAAAATTGCATGTGGTTTTCACGTGATTGAAAAATGCATGTTCAAACATGGCCGCCATTTTGTTTCCTAGAAATCCGGCGATGCGCGCTGAACTACGATTTATTTCTCTGTAACTACGCAAGATACACTCATGAAATTTACACCACAACAAATAACCGGTAAATTGAGCATACTGAGCAAGTTTGGTTTCAATCGGATATAAAATGCGTTTTTTGTGAGTGAATAAAAATTTGAAGCGAGGAAAACGCTAATTATGACACATTTTGATCACGTGACCTGAAATCCCTACCACCAGGCACTGACGACTTGACAGTTGTCGATTGTGTCTAACAAAAGTCAACAGGTGTGTCGATCTTAGACTGTTAGATTGACTTGAAACCGCTTTCACATTTAATACAAGAAATAGCAGTATGAATCGTTACCTTACTGGATAAACTGAACTTTAACTGAGAACGTTGAGACGCGCGCTACATCATTGATTTGTCAATTCAATTCAATCGTTTTGGTGCGTTGATATCGGTGGGTTCGAATCCCAAATTCTTTAAAGATAATTAAACGGATAGCTGGGTCGAATCGCAAAATAGACCCGTTGGGTAATTGGTCCATTGGCTTAAGTGAGATCTTAAACGCTCAATACCCTTCGTCTTAGTCTTAGTTTTGTGTCTTGGGTCACTTAGGATTTCATCCTTCGGTCACTCTCATTCCGGCCGGCATTCGATTAGAAGCATAGAAAAGTATGATAGAAGAGAAATACTACACGCATACAACCCCTACTTTTCTAGCCCTAGTCGACACTGTAGCCTACAGTTAATGATGGGTCTATAAACAATTTAGCAAGCACATTTGACCCGGCTGAACAATTAACTCGAAACATTTAATTCAGTGTAGTCAGAAGCGGTAGGCCTACATTATTCGCTTTGGATATTACCCGTTGTTCCGAGTACTATGGCCGTATCTGGAAGGTATGATATTCCAAAACTGCCTATTTTATTACATCATATAACTAACACGGGATAATCATGTTTATTTCATTCCTAAAAAGTGCATCAATAATTCCGTTTGACAACACATTTTTCGCCATAAATCGCATCATTGGACGTATAAACTAAAATGTTCATTCACCCAGTCCTGGCAGTGGAATGTCTCCACAGTCATCCTAGTGTTTCCATCGTACCTTGGTGAACTAAAATGCCCATTAGCCTTGGCCCAGGCTTTATAGCCAATTATTGCGAAAACCTATCGCAACGTAATAGATCAACGCTACATCTTTCCAGGTCGGTTTTTGTGTTCTTTTTATTGGGAATCGTATCAGTACACTGTAGCAGTGAACTTACTACAGAAGAGCAAACTGAACTTCTCGAACAGGTAGGGAATCAATTATATATGTGTATCATAAAACTGACGTGCCGTAACGGGAAAAACTTTCTACAAAGGGTTGTAATTAATTTGCGTGGGCCTTTGCTCGAGGTGTTTGGATACAGCTGTCCAGAAGATTATTAATAAACGAACGGAAATACCACAATAAATTATGGAACGCCTGGTGATAGCTAATAGCAAAAATATATGTTTCTTTGCTTATAGTTTCTAGCCGAAACGTTGCAGGGGCGGATCCAGCTCGCCTTCTATGCCTTCCGGAAGGAATATGAATTTCCAAAATGCCCTTTTAAAATTAAAGTATTGTAGTAGATTTTTGCGAAAGAAATTTTGAGACGATTTGTGAAGACAGATAAGAAGGCACATAAATATATCCAATTAAAAAGAACAAATAAAAGGGCACTTGTATGGGCCTATACGGGGACAAATTCTTTTTAACAAATTCCGGAAGATCGCAAGAAAAAGGGCACTTTTTACAGAACAACCCTAGGTGCCCAAGGTCCACCATCTGAAAAGGCACGTTATCCAACTGAAAAGGCACGTTAAGTAAAAAGAACAAAGAAAATGGCCCTTTTTTAAAGGGCAAAAAAACTTTTCACAGATTTCAATCTTAAAATTCCACTTTGATTTTTAGTTTTTTAAGCTAGGGGTGGACCCCAAACCCCACGTTTAAATATCCTTGCCCTTCATTAATAAATAGAACCTTTTAAATTTGGAGATTAAAATAGCCCCTGGATCCGCCCTGCGTTGCTCAAAATTGATACACTTCATGCAAGAACTTTTATCTTTGGCTGAATTTATTGTGGGATTTCTCTCGTAAAGGTTAATTATATTTTTTGTTTGTTTCGTAGATAAAAATCGACTCAAACGAGGATGTATTTGACGTGGAGGGCTTTAAAACTGAAATCGCTAATTCTATGCGATATTGGGATAATGGTACTGAAATATTCATACAGGTTCGCAGTTAGGTTTCCTGTTCGCTGGCTATATTTTTAACACTTTAAACGACGGGTATTGATTCGATTTATATATATATTGTGATAGGTGGATAATCCTGGAGAAGAACATTTGATAAGTGACGAAAATCTGGGTAAAACAGACGAGAGAACTGCAGACGGATCAGAACTACAAATACCTAGCAACGATACAATAGTGAAACGAAAAATATGGGCGCAAAAGGGCACTTTATGGACGAACGGTTTCATTCCGTATTGTTTTACTCCTGGTAGGTTCTAATTCTACAGAAATATCGAAAACGTGCTAAATGCATTGTCCAAGGTGTCAACACTTATCTTGTTACAACTAGAAAATGTTTGGTTTGAAATATGAAAGTTTTCTTTTGCCCATGCATTCATGGTGATAGGCATTATAAGAACGGCCCAACGTACACTAACAGAATTGGCTGTCTTAATTGATCCGTCTCACTGATTGAAGTATTCTTAATTTCGAAGGATATTTCACGTACTCCGAAAAACAAAAAGTGCGTGCAGGTATAGCCAAAATAATGGCGACGACTTGTTTGAGATATAGCGAACGAAGTTATTGCGAAAAGAAGGGAAAGATGATTCGGTATAGCCGTGCTGCGAGTGGGTAACTACAAGTTTTCCAAAGAAGTTGCTCTATTTCGTTGAAAGATATTCATACGCAAAAATAGATCTAAACAATTCGTTCAATTGTACGGCGCATAAGACCTCTATTTGAACAGAAGGAATGTACACAATTAAACATATTCATATCAAGAACATTTTCATTCTGTTGCCATTTCAGTTGCTCATCCGGTGTAGGGCAGGGAACAAGAGGAACTGGGACAAATTTGGGATTAAAAGGAACCAACGCTTGCATGAATGTTAGTGTAAAGCCGCATGAAACGATTAATGATAAATCTCAAAATGTCAACAGACTTCTTACGTATGAATTATCTATACAGACCGGAACCATCATTCACGAGACCCTTCATGCTACAGGATGCTGGCACGAACAAGAGAGGACGGACAGATCTGCTTACGTCATTGTAGCTGAAATTGAATATACCGTAGATCCATCTCAGTATGCCTACGGTGATACCATAGACAACGTACCGTTTGACTATCGGTCTGTAATGGCTTACGGAGGATCTGTAAGGGTCGACTAAAGAAATAAGAATCTATCGTTATGAAGACGTCAGAGTAGCATTGACTGATATATATGATATCATTCAGGGATCGCGTGGACGACCGGCCATGTTTACGATTGACCCCGAGATGGACTTCGCTACGACGGGAGGGAATGCTATAACATTTTACGACAAGAAACAACTAAACGATATATACAAATGTGCAGGTGTATATTATGACTTATTGACTTATCTATCTGGTTCTTTCGTCTGTTTGCTTGATCCGGATTTCCCAAATCTTCCACAAATTATATATTTGTCACCAACGCTTCTATCCCCTATGATCTCACTTTGTGCTTGTCTTAAAGCTTTATTTCTCTCTTCACTTTCTAACCTCGAGCCTCCTAGTCATTCTCTTTCTCTGTAAAAACCTCAGAGCTACGCTCGTAGCTCGACTTATATTCTATTTCCCAAAATTCCTCAAATTCCCAAACTTTCCCCCTATCCTTCTCTAACCTGGCCGTTTTTGGTGTGCTCAGACCCTCGCCACTTACGCTACCTTACCCCCTAGCTTGTATAGTTGTTCTTTTCTAGTAATGTTTATGAGTTATATTTATTTTAATACTAGTTGAAACCTGATCCATCTGTTGTTAGTGTGCGCACCAGCAAACATCTAGTGTGCGTCAAAGCGCACACCGCTACCCATCTAATCATAGTACTGTTGGCTGAACAATACATTCATTCACTAGGCATCCCTAGCTATAGGTTCTATTCACAACGCTATTGAAGATACTGATAAAATGTAATTTTCCAGCACGTTGTGGGGCAAACCGATGTTTAAATGAGGGTTATCTCGATAAAAATTGTAAATGTGTTTGTCCAGATTTCGTTCGTGGAGCAGATTGTGGCCAAGTAACAACAGGTAAATGGCAACTATTATAATACGCAACGAAAATAACGCCTCAAATGTATATGAAGAAATAATTATCTTATTTACATTTTCTAAGGATGTGGTGGAATTATCCATGTATCTGGGAATAAGGTTCTGACGTCACCAGGCTATCCTAGAAACTATAGAAACGGCCTGACCTGTGCATGGCTAGTCAAGGTGCCCGCTTACTTAATTAACATAGAAAACGAAAGCACTTGTTTTTTTATTCAGTTTTGATAAAGTTTGATGACATTCCAATTCTATGTTGATTGCAGGCACCGAAAGGGTCAATAATGACAATAAAGTTCTTAGATTTTGACGTGGAGGGGTCCCCTACAGGTTGTAAAGATAGTCTGGAAGTACGGTACCATGGATTAGGTAACGTTGGGCCCAGGTACGTACGTATATCGAAGCCACTCACGAACGCATTCAATCAAATATTTTCATCAATGGTAAATACTTTTCAGATATTGTGGTCGTGGTGTCAAGAAAACGTTTGAAACGATGTTCAATAACGCCATGCTTGTATTAAGAACTAATAGCGGAGGTCAGCGAAGAGGTTTCAAACTACAGATAGATTTGAAAAAAGATCACAGTAAGTGTATATCATTTAAAAAGGGAATTTGTCATACACTTCAGCGAATAGAAAATAACTGATATCGATTACTGCTTTCGTTTCGCAGGTTGTAATCCGAATCCTTGTAAAAATGGTGGAAAATGTGTGAGAACTTTGTACGGATTGATAATGTGTAAATGTCCGTTTGAAAACGTCGCTGGACGCTGGTGTGAACATTGTAAGGATTGCCGAAGTCTGCTTTCAGTATTACTAAACCTTAGTTCCCTAAACCTAAGACCTTATCAGGAAGTTCTTAGGTTAAGAGGCACCAATATATAATATATCAAACTCAAAACCCAACATTAGAACTGAAACATTAGAAGGTCTAAGTAATAACCATGGTGTGTTCTGCGGAATACTTTTTTTTCTCTGTTTCTCAGCGAATGGTGCCTGGTCTCCGTGGGGTGGATGGTCGAATTGCCCGGGGCGATGTGGTTTGCAGACTCGGAGAAGATTATGCAACAGCCCTGCGCGGTCAGGTCGAGGTCTACCCTGTTACGGTAACTCCGTCGATTCAAAACCGTGCGGACAATGGCCCTGTGACGGTAAAAACGAATCTTCCGAAAATCTTGAATCATTAAATCGCTTGTAACAACACTGTAGGATCTGTGTATTCTCTTTATCATTAAAGGTTTTTTTACATGCGATTTTGAAAAGTACAAACTTGGATCGACGTATTGCCCGTTGCGACAAGTGCAAAATGTACAGTTGGATAAATTCAACGGAATGGTTGTCGACTTCACTTCGGCATTGAAAGTGTTAAACTATAAATCGTCGGGCCACGTACCCAGAGCAGATGTCACGTTAGGAAGTGAGAAAGGCCATTATTTTTGGAGCGGTGCAAACCATAAATGGTACAAGAAGGGTTACGAAGCTTGGATAATGTCACCTACAATATCTACAGCCGGGGCCCGTTGTTTACGCTTCTATTACCAGTCGATGTATCGAGGTTTGTTTGTTAGAACCGATGTTGTTTTCTTATCATTTACAACTAAATTCAACCCACATCAAGACGCACACATACATATATGATTCTTCTGTATCATATTTCGAAATATTCTATTTTTTCAAGGAGGGAGTCCGGGGGTTGTTGTCGGGTTTAAAATACTACGTGCGCATAATAACCAGAAGGTGGCCGGTTGGTCAATGCTGCGAATGCTCAGCAATCGTCAACCCTGGAATCTGTTTGAAGAGACCATAACAGATTTCAAAGGCGTCACACCTCCTTATAAGGTAATTGATCATCTTGACTCTCAAATCATTTAAATGTCGGACATGTTATTTCAACTTTATTTGCGTTTTAGGTAGTGATATATTTCTGGTGGTCTCCGGGGAAAGGTACGGACCCGGGAGCGGGAATTGACGATATTGCGCTTTTACCGGGCAGCTGCAAGCAATACAAGGAAATGAAATACGCTAGCCAAGGTAAGTTTGGTCTTTCTCTGTGAGCTGTCATGTCAACAAGAGGACTATTCAAGATAATGGGACATGCGTTTTCATTTCTAGGAGATTGTGAGGATAAAAACACGAAATGCAGTGCATGGGCTAAAACGAAGGAATGCAATAAAAACCCAAAGTACATGTTGGTTAACTGTGCTTTATCTTGTGGGACGTGTATTCCCTGTAAAGACGTCAATAAAAAGTGTGAAATTTGGGCGCAGCAAAGGGAATGTGCTAAAAACCCAGTTTACATGTTGTCACAATGTCCAGTATCTTGTCAACAATGTCTCCACGGCTGTGTCGACCAAAGAACTGAATGTGAAAAATGGGCGAAGGCGGGAGAATGCAGCAAAAATTCTAAATGGATGTGGGTTTATTGTCCAAGAGCTTGTGGTAGATGTACATCTGGATATTTGATCCCGAAGGGTAAATCCAAAGCTAGTCCTTACACTTATCTATATCTATAGGCTGATGGAAATGACAGACGTGGGGAATGAACGCAAAATTATTCATCTTTGAAGTTTTTCATTTTGTTTACTTTAGTTTGTTCGTCGAATGACCTGCTTGAAGGAGGTCAAGGTCACTCATACACAGCGTCCAGTTACAGCGAAAAATGTCTTCCGGAAAATGTGGCAAAAACCACCGAATCTTGTAATCAGTGGTGCTCAGCGGAAAACAAGGCCGAAGGCTCTTGGGTTCAAGTGAAATTCAAAGGAGGCGCCAAAGTGGTTAACACAGTAGCTCTGTGGGGTGCGTGGAGTGGTTTCTATCATGTAAAAGAAGCGACCTTCAAGTACAGCATTGATGGGGTACACTGGTATGATGTATTCCACAGAGGAAGCAAAAATACTGTAAGAAATTTCATTTTATCTTATTTAATTTTATCTTATTTGAATCTAAAAAATCTTATTTTTCATATGAAAAAATCAATGGGTTTGTAAAACCAGATTTATTCAGAATGACTAGTAATTTTTTTCAGGAATTATACATATATCTAAGACTAACTTTATCTCCGTGATTTCTCAATATTCAATCAAATGATAATTTTCAGGTTTTTGACAAAGATTCAAATTACTTCAGTCAGCAGTTCAAGGCCGTTTATGTTCGGATGTATCCTAAACTATGGACTCCACATAAAAAGGCATGTGCGCGCTGGGAGATGCAGGGATGCGACGCTCAAGATATGGAATATGAAATCTGAAAATATGTTGCCATTATAATTTACTTGATTAGGAAAATAAATTCACACTTTTCATAGATATCTTGATATATATGCTTCTTAGACTATATCATCTCAACATGTTGTGTTTTCAACACTCCAGCTGCCTTTTTCTCGCCTCCTTGGTCTAAATGCTAGCTACATGTTAAGCCGGGCGTAGGTCGACCTTGCGACGCAACGCGATCGTCACGTTGCGTCACAAGTGGCCGCGCAAGTCGGTTGCGATGCGGTTGTCAGCGACTGTGTGCGACTAGTTGCTGCCAGTCGCAACAGCACGCAGGTCGGTTCCAGCTACTGAGCGTGACATCTCGCTGGATTGATGAACCGGTTGAAGAGTAAGGCCGTATACACAACGTTATAACACCAGAATGTAGTAACAATTAATGTATAGTGACTATTCAAATAACCCGCCCCAAGGACAGCTTCGTACCTTCGGTACACGCAATGTCGGTCGTTCCACTTTCGTGAAAATCGTTCCCCCGGCCAGTCTGGCTACTGTCAAACGAAGCTACAAGTTTCTGATCTAATGGACTAATATTCTATCAGTCGGATAAAAGCCGTTATATACAGATACAATGCATAATTGAAAAATCCCCATTTATATCACTACATCTACCATCATTATCATAATTATTTCAATTATTTTCATTCCGTATATGAATTGCCAACTGAATTACGCATACCATTCTCGAGTATCACAGATTAAGCGGTAATTTTGCGAAAAACATTTATGTATATATTTGACCCGCGTGAGTTGTTTGCTACAATACCATTATACTGTATTTGTGTCCGATAATCATGTCAGTGTTTTTTGGAAAGTTTTTCATCAGTTGACTTCAATATGATACTCGTATGCAGAAGGTAGATTAATTACATAAATTACAATTTATGAATTTATGAAGAATACACCGATAACTAACGTCCGGAAAGTAAGCTTGCCGTAGTTCAGTAAATCCACCAATAATGTTGTTTAGGCTGACAACAGCGCTGCTGTTCTGTTCAATGATAATGTCGCCAGTTATATCCAGTGAACTAACGGAGCAGGAACAAAATCAGCTACTTAAACAGGTAGGTACGTTTCAGGCTCGGATCCAGAGTAGGGGTTTCAGGGGTCGTGACTCCCCTGCTCAGCTACCAAAAAAATTTTTATCCTTGAAGGAATGTACTCAAGACAAAGCGGGCGGACAGTACCACATAATCAGTACCATATCATCTAATGTTTGGCCAAGCAATATGCCGTATAGGCCCCCTATCACTAGCGACTTTAGTCGGCAGTTTAACATTTTTATGAACCCCTTCTGGAAAAAAATCCTGGACCAGCGCCGGTCGGGGTTATTGATCATTATTTGGTTATTACAACAACTCGTAAGACATAAACATTAGCTATGACAAAGATTGACGCTGGTTAATGGTTTTATTCAAACATTGAAGATAGACATCGACACAAATGAGATTGTGTTTAATGCCAAGGGCTATAAAACGGAAATCGCTAATTCGATGAGATATTGGGATAATGGTACTGAAATATTCATACAGGTTTGTAGTTGATTTCTTATTTTACATCATGATCTACGTAGGTTTATTTCAAGGACAGATTATAACGTGCTGTATTTATTTGATACATACTGTAATAGGTGGATAATCCTGAAGATGAACATTTAATTAGTGAAGAAAATCGAGGTGAAACAGACGAGACAACTGCAGACGGATCAAAACTACTAACACCTAGCAACGATACAATAGTGAAACGAAAAGTATGGGTGCAGGAGCGCACTTTATGGAAGAATGGTTTCATTCCGTATTGTTTTACTCCTGGTAAGTAACGTTAGATGTGTAATAATAAAGAAGTTTCCAGTTTCTAGGCGCCATTTTGTGGCGGTCCCTCGAGGTCCCGATAATTTGCGCTCAATTTTAAAACATAAGTTTAGATTGAATATCATATAGTTCTGCAGTCCCTTGCTCGACGAAATCAATTTATACACCATTTTAAAGGAAATGAAATGCAGATATTTGCTGGCGATTCTTTTTGAACGCAACAATTGAGAACAGTGACGATGTGAAACCAAGGACCGCATATCTTAACCGTGCGTAAAAGAAATCGCAATATTTATTAATTTTGAAATATCTAAGTATCTCTTAAAGCTATATTTCCTATTTTCACAGAGGTTAAAGAGGGTTATTTGCAGTTTAAGCCTGCGTTGAATTTTTTTAAATATCTTTCCTGACGACTGATCTGTACCCGCTTGAGTTTCAGATTACGCGCAAAAGGGGTCTCCCACTGCGCACCGCCATTTCACTGAACATTGAGATTTTTGAAAAGAAATCACAAAAATAAGATTTTAAACTGGTTTGTAATTATCACTATTGCTTCTGATGGTTATATATTACCTTTATTTTCGTATGGTTGAAAATGGACTTTGAGTGTTTTGATGAATTCGAGTTTTGTAGCGTTGGGAAATTAAAGGATTTCTTGTAAGAGTGGGGACTTTCTGTGTTGGTTGCAAATGTGGCCTAGTTGAGAACCTAATTTGCGTTTCAACCGATTGTACCACTCATGGTTGGACACTAGGAAAAAAATCTAAGTTTTTATATATTTTTGAATATGGGGCGCAGCTGAAAGTTGCCAAACTGGACGTTGACCCCCTAAAACAGAATATCAAATGGGGGACAGATATGAACCCCTTTAAATATTATATTGCAATTTTATATCAGTAAGGTTTTCTGGTCGATGTTTCCCAGCAAGAAGGTTGAGATTCATTAAATTCATCGTATGATCGAAGAATGAGGGATTACCAGAGAGAGATATGTGTTAAATATGTCCTAAGCGTTTAAATTGACTGGCACATTCACCATCGACTCTAAAACGTTTGATTTCACCGAACACTAAATCGGCGCTAGGCTGGACGGGCTGTATACGACAATTCTTCAACTGGGCCGTTCACACTTCAATAGCGGGACAAACCGGATCCCGAAACCAGATTAACGAATTGCCCCCGCCAAAATACGGTACAAAGAAGATATGGATTATCATCTCAAAATATCCCCATGGAAAATGTGAAGAAATCAAATTGCATTTAAAAATTTCTTGTCGCAAATCTCAATGTTCAGTGAAATTGCAATGCGCAGTGGGAGACCCCTTTTGCGCGTAATCTCAAACTCAAGCGGGTACAGATCAGTCGTCAGGTAAGATATTCAAAAGATTTTAACGCAGGCTTAAACTGCAAATAACCCTCTTTAACCTCTGTGAAAATAGGAAATATAGCTTGAAGAGATACTTAGATATTTTAAAATTAATAAATATTGCGATTTCTTTTACGCACGGTCAATATATGCGGTCCTTGGTTTCACATCGTCACTGTTCTCAATTGTTGCGTTCAAAAATTCCAAGAATCGCCAGCAAATATCTGCATTTCATTTCCTTTAAAATGGTGTGTAAATTGATTTCGTCGAGCAAGGGACTACAGAACTATATGATATTCAATCTAAACTTATGTTTTAAAAATGAGCGCAAATTATCGCAACAATGGGGCCCTTGCGGGACCGCCACAAAATGGCGCCTAGAAACTGGAAACTTCTTTATTGGCATTTGGGATACGCGCAATCTACGAGCAATTATCTGAATATTGCCCGTACGCACGATAGAAACATTGATTGTGGAATGTAAAGAAGTGAGATTAATGCGAGGTAAATATCGTTAGGCTTTATAAGTACATGCATATATTAGATTCTATGGTATACTTTCCCTCAATTTCACACTGTGTCCACGTTCTGGATGGAGATTTCACTTTTCTCTCTAAAGGGCAGTTCACGAACTCAGATAAGCAAAAGGTACGCGTAGCTTTAAGCAAAATAATGGCGGCGACTTGTTTGAGATATAGCGAGCGAAGCTATTGTGAAAAGGAAGGAAAGAAGATTCGGTATTCACGTGCTTTCAGCGGGTAATTTTAACCTTTCTATTTTAATGAGTAGTAATATATCATGATTAGGACTTAGCCACATTTTGACGTGGTATCATTTGCACGCAGAACTTCTTCAAATTCTTAAGTATATGTGATAATCGTAGAACGAGCTAAGATACGCATTATATATAATCTTTCTCTTTTTGCAGTTGCCAGTCAAGTATAGGAGAGGGCAAAAGAGGAGCTAGCACCAATTTGGGATTGAAAGGGACCAATGTTTGCATGTATGTAAGTTGCTTTATCATTCAAATTAGTCCAAATACATGCATCATTACAAATATGGATTTTTGCGTTACATTATTTCGAAAATAAATTGAGATTTATATAGAATAGAAATGCCTGTAAATACATATTATGTTACTGGTATAGGGAAATATTGATCTATCCAGATTGGAACCATCATTCACGAAACCATTCACGCGACAGGATGCTGGCACGAACAGCAGAGAACGGACAGATCTGCGTATGTCATAGTATCCGAAAATGAATACTTTGAAAGCAGTCAGTTCGGTTTTATGGAAACAATCGACAGTGCTCCATTCGACTATCGGTCTGTGATGGCTTACAGAGGTGCCGTAAGTACATCTTGTCACAAACGAGAAGCAGCCGATTAGTTAAGTTAATTTGAGTGAGGAATGTTAATGGGTGGATCTGTTTTGAAGGGAAGACGAGGACGACCAGCTATGTTTACAATAGACCCCGAGATGGACTTCGCTACGATTATTTCGGGAGGAAATATTTTGACATTCTACGACAATAAACAATTAAACGATGTATATAAATGCGCAGGTATTTCATCTACCATTTCATTCCCGACTTATGATGTACCCTCATAGAAAAGTTCGTTCTCTTGAGTATGACGAAGTTAGGACTCAAATAAACAGAATCCGATATTTTTTTTAAACATTTTCATTGTCGCTTTGGCAACTGGGCAATGTTTTTAATTGACAACAGTGGGAATGAATGAATGTACAAACCTTTCCTAAAAAACAGCTTAGATAACAAAATCAAAGCCATCAATCTAAACAAATATGCCCGTTTTTTAATCTGTTTTAATAAGTTTCAAAATCTTTGCTCTACAACACCTTTTACTTAGCGCCTAGTTTTACATTTATGAATGAGATAATATAATTGGATATAATTTCCAGGTCGTTGTGGAACAAATCGATGTTTGAATGAAGGCTATCTTAATAAAAACTGTAAATGCGTATGTCCAGATTTCGTTCGGGGGCCAAACTGTGGCCAAGTATCAACAGGTAAAAGTCTATAACTATAAGTCTACATGATTATCTTGAACTTGTTCTAGCGCAGGTTCATGGCGATGAATGCAAAGCAATAATGACGAAATTAGTCATATCTATATATGTAGTACTTAAGAACAGTCTCTTAATGATGATTAAATATGTTGAAGGATGTGGTGGAGTTATAAACGTATCTGGAACTAGGATTATGACGTCATCAGGCTACCCGAATAACTATAAAAACGGCCAGACATGCGCATGGCTGGTCAAGGTACTCGCTTAATTCAAAGAGATCTTAAATTCATATTCAACTAAGTTTAAATTTCCATCTATGATTATATTTCAGGCACCAAAGGGATCAATAATGACAATAAAGTTCTTAGATTTTGACGTGGAGGGGTCCCCTACAGGTTGTAAAGATAGTCTGGAAGTACGTTACCATGGATTAGGTAACGTTGGACCAAGGTATATCGAAGCTAAACACGTATCATCATAAGGATTTATCTACTACGGTTATTATCATCCGCAGATGACCTATTTCATTTTCAGATATTGTGGTCGTGGTGTCAAGAAAACGTTTGAAACGATGTTCAATAACGCCATGCTTGTACTAAGAACTAATAGCGGAGGTCAGCGCAGAGGTTTCAAACTACAGATAGATTTGAAAAAAGATTACAGTGAGTATATATCATTTAAGAAATAAGACATATTTCGGATACTTCATCGAATAGAAAGTGGTTGTTATCAATTACTGATGATGTTTCGCAGGTTGTAATCCGAATCCTTGTAAAAATGGTGGTAAATGTGTGAAAACTTTGTACGGGTTGATTATGTGTGATTGTCGGTTTGAAAACGTCGCCGGACGCTGGTGTGAACACAGTAAGGATTTCTGAAGTGTGTTTCAGATTTCTAAAACTCGGTCTTATTTACAGGAACAACACCTTCTTGTTTATTTCTTTGTTTCTCAGCGAATGGTGCCTGGTCTCCGTGGGGTGGATGGTCGAATTGCCCGGGGCGATGTGGTTTGCAGACTCGGAGAAGATTATGCAACAGCCCTGCGCGGTCAGGTCGAGGTCTATCTTGTTACGGTAACTCCGTCGAGTCAAAACCGTGCGGACAATGGCCATGTGACGGTAAGTCGTAAATTCTAAATTTCATGAACCTAGACCTGCCTTTTACATTAATAATATACCATCGATTTTATTGTCATAGGTTTTTTTACATGCAATTTCGACAAATATAATCTTGGAACGACGTACTGCCCATTGAGACAAGTAAAGAACCTAAAAGCGGATAAATTCAACGGAATGGTTGTTAACAATGATATGGCAATGGTAACCTTGAATCGTCAAATGACAACCTACGTACCCAGAGCTGATGTTACGTTGGGTACTGAAAAGGGCAAATTTTTTTGGAGTGGCCCGAATCAGAAATGGTACAAGAAGGGTTACCAAGCATGGATAATGTCACCAACAGTGTCTACAGCCGAGGCGCGTTGTCTACGCTTTTATTACCAGTCAATATATCGAGGTCTGTCCGTAATATTTTTCATTTCTCTGAAGATGAACAACCGTTCACCATGCGCATAATCATCGATTAGTCTATCTTCTATCTTCTTTGAACAGGGAATCCGAAAAATCCTGGGACTTTTGTGGGATTTAGGATACTACGAGCGGATAATAACCGAGAGATAGCAGGTTATTCAGAGTTTCCGATCGTTATCAAATACCAAACGTGGCATCTATTTGAAGTGACCATTACGGACATAAAAGGTGTTACGCCGCCTTATAAGGTATCGAGGAGCCAGATTTCTAGATCACTCTTAAACTACAACATGAACCGGGGCTAACATCAAGGTTTTATTCTCATTAGGTGGTTATATATTTCTGGTGGTCTCCTGGGCAAGCAGGTTCCAAACCAGGAGCAGGGATTGATGATATTTCACTTTTACCGGGAAGTTGCAAACAATATGCAGAAATGAAATACGCTACACAAGGTGGGTTTGTGAATTGATGAATTTCGTTACAGAATCTATATGTCGTTTATGCTTTGGTAATGATATATTAATTCGTTTTATAGGAAACTGTGATAACAAAAACCCAAGCTGTAAGGCGTGGTCCGAAAAGAAGGAATGTGAGAAAAACCCGAAGTATATGTTGGTAAACTGTCCTGTATCATGTGGAGCGTGTGTTCCGTGTACGGACGCCGACAAACGGTGCTCAACTTGGGCGCATCAGAAGGAATGTGCTAAAAACCCAGTTTACATGCTATCGCAATGTCCAGTATCGTGCCACCAATGTTTACACGGCTGTGTCGACCAAACTGTTGATTGCGGAAAATGGGCCAAGGCGGGAGAATGCAGCAAGAATTCTAAATGGATGTGGGTTTACTGTCCAAGAGCTTGCCGTAGATGCGCATCAGGATTTCTGGTTCCAAAAGGTAAGTTTTGAAGGAACCCCGTTGAAACAGGGTTCGATGGGCTTTACCTTTCTTCGATAGAATATATGGACAAATTATTTCGTTTCAGTTTGCAAGGGTGAATCGTTGTTAGAAGGACAAGGCCACACATTTACCGCGTCCAGTTACAGCGGAAAATGTCTTCCCCGAAACGTCGCTAATAATAATGTGGACTGTAACCAGTGGTGTTCGGCAAAAAATCAAGCCAGAGGCTCATGGGTTCAAGTTAAATTCAAAGGTGGGGCCAAAGTGGTAAACACAGTGGCTTTGTGGAGGACAGGGCACACTTACGTTGTCAAAGAAGCCACTTACAAATACAGTGTTGATGGGGTACATTGGTACGACGTGTTCCATCGAGGAACCCAGAATAAAGTAAGCTGTTTTGTTTCGTTGTAATCATACCTAAAACTTTCTCAACTAATCTCAAAACTGGTCCAGGTGATTAATTCTAGACCTTTCCTTCAACTGCAAAAGCCACCCACCTAAAATAAAAACTGTGATTGAATCATCTTTTCAGGTTTTTGATGTCGATTCAAATTACTTCAGCCAACAGTTCAAAGCGGTTTACATCCGAATGTACCCGAAGCTGTGGACGCCACACGATAAAGCGTGCGCGCGCTGGGCAATGGAAGGTTGTGATGCCCAAGATATTGAACATGAATTGTAGAACAAAACTTTTGTTATGGAGCAGGCTTAATGGCAAACCTCTGTCTAAGGTCGGATTGCGACTGTTTGACACGCGATGAGATCGGTTGCTACCTGTCGCAAATCAACCGCAAATGGGTGTGTCGATTTTGCTGCTATATGTGAAATGTTCACACGTTGAATAAAAACCGTGTAATGCATATAACTAAGTATTCCACAATTACATTAACGATGTGCGAATACACAAATAAAAGACACCAGTGAAGTTCATTACTTGTTCCTTATTCCTTATTCCGTTACTTATTCAGAATTCATCTCCCAATAAGGAACAAGTAACATGTTACTTGTTCCTTGTTCCTTATTCAGATTTTCGTCTTTACCGGTTCAGATTTTCTTGTTACTTATTGAGAATTCATCTCCCAATAAGGAACCGGTTCAATTTTCGTTACTTATTGAGAATTCATCTCCCAATAAGGAACAAGTAACATGTTACTTGTTCCTTATTCAGATTTTCGTCTTTACCGGTTCAGATTTTCTTGTTACTTATTGAGAATTCATCTCCCAATAAGGAACCGGTTCAATTTTCGTTACTTATTGAGAATTCATCTCCCAATAAGGAACAAGTAACATGTTACTTGTTCCTTATTCAGATTTTCGTCTTTACCGGTTCAGATTTTCTTGTTACTTATTGAGAATTCATCTCCCAATAAGGAACCGGTTCAATTTTCGTTACTTATTGAGAATTCATCTCCCAATAAGGAACAAGTAACATGTTACTGACCCTAAAAGTCCAAAGAAAAGACTGCATAAAATGAACAACATATTTAGCTATTGTCAATAGATTGGCGCGGTTTAACTATAGTGTCTGTCGTTGATGACGTACAGCGGATTTCCTATGACCTAGGCAAAACGTAGCTTATCCAAATGTAGTTGTTTACCATGATTTCATCGCATGAAAAATAATCAAAACTCCCTGCTCTATCTTTGTTTGTTAGATATGCATGAATCCTCGTCCCGAGACTCTCGTTTTAATTTTGTTTCTTGTATAAAAAAAATTCTATTAGACTGTAATCTTAACCATATATGGGAAAATTTAGGGCACAATCCAAATATAACCAGATCAACTAGAATTGTATGTAAATATATGCAGCAGGGTTTTCTTAGTTTTTGGAATTCAGAGATCAATGATCCAACTCACAGCCGGTATAACTTTTATAGAACTATGAAATCTAAATTTCAGCTAGAACCATATTTATTATTCTTAAAAGACCACTCTCTAAAATCAGCAATAGCAAAACTTCGAATGTCATGTCATAACCTTATAATTGAAAAAGGAAGGAGACTCGGCATCGCTCAACCAAATCGTATTTGCCCTCAAGCTGTAACGCTGTCGGCGATGAATCCCATTTTCTTTTTTATTGTAAACTGCAGGATAATTTAAGAACTAAATATGATGACACTTTTCTTTCGGCCTTTACTAATCCCAATAAACCAATCTTCTTAAATATTGCGAAATTCATATATCATGGGCTTGTAAATATCACTTAAATAATATTGTATATATATGTTAGACATTGTATTAGTTTTCTCTCCTTTTATTATTTTTCTGTTAGTGCACATCTTTGTGTCACACATTTTTGTTTTTTGTCTGTCTGTTGTTATTGTTGTTTTCTTCATTCACAATCTTATACTTTGGATTTATGATGAATAATTTTAAATTGAAATTGAAATTGAAATTATCGGTCTCTATATAAAGTGCTGTATCGTGCCGTATGTTGGGTAGGCCTGTTATTTACCGTGTAGCGCGCCGGGTTTTCCCCTACGCAGTAGTCAGTGTACCGCGCGTAAGTAACATAGTAAAGAGAGAGCTCACCCATCGCGTGGATTATACAAATAAATGAGATTAGCGTACAGGTATGACCGCGTAGTTTAAAAAATGTATGGTTTGTTGGGGTTTTCTCTAAGATCTCACATAGAAATCATCGTATGAAGTGATAAAAACGACCATTTTGCTGTCCACCATAGAATCGGTAGACCTCCATTTTGAGCTATCTCTCGTCAAAAAAGGTGATTTCGTTGTGAGATAATTGTCGGAGAGTGGTGGTTGAAGGCTCGTTCGAAGCAGAAAGTCTTGTAGGTTGTATTAAAGCTTATTTCATGTGAATCGGTTGAGAATTTTTGGAATTACAGTCGATTGAAGTGGAGAAGTCATTGTCAGATTGACAATTTGTTGCCACCCTTGTTTTTATATTATACAGGGATAGTGGACCTGGTCATTGATATTGGTTTTATTCATTCACTATCAATTGTGACAAGTCCCTGTGGTCGAAACCTCACTCTTTTCGGTGGATTCTAGGTCTTAACATACCATTTTCCGTAGCTTGGTCTATCAAAGAAATCATCTTTATTATTTTGTATTCGTATGAAAAAATGGCCCTTTCTGTGAAGGCGTGTAATACATTGTAGTTGTATAGACATATAAGGCTTTTTTGACGACTAATGATAGGCATAGTACCGCGTACTCTGCGTTTGCTTACTACCGTAACCATGGTACGCAGATTGGCATTGTTGTCATGTCTGAGCCACCATTCATAATGGCTCACAGTGAAAAGCTTTCTTTCTAAAAATGCCTGACACCAGTACCGTGCTTTTCATAATCGTCCTGGCCGCTTTGTTTACTGCAACAGAATGTGTTATCAGTACCAGGCCCTTAGCCATGGGCCATCTAAGGGGTAGCGATATAATCTACGGGATGTGGACCTAAACCACATCAGTTAAGCCAAGCGATGAAGGCTCAGAGTTTTGGTCAGCTCTCATTTGGTTTCAATGTCTGGTACTCCGATCAGAAAAATCACTGGCTACGGCTACGTTGGCTACGGGCTCGAGTACATTTCTTTAACTTACATCTAAAAAACTGCCGGGTCTGTTATTGTTGAGCTTGATCTAAGTAAAAGTGTGGCCTACACAGGGCCGTACCTAAATTTTAGCGGGTAGAAAAACTCAGGGAAGTTCTGTAGGATATAACACGTGTGGTCATAACATAATCATGATCGGCCGACAATCTTTTAAACGACCGTCAGACATTCGAAAGTCCCAGCGGGCAGCTATATGCGTTCACTCTTCGTGAACTTTTGGAAAGATTTTATTACCTCATTTCATATACCTTCTTTTTATATATCGTTGTAGAGAAGTTGATTAAATCTCTGAACGTTGCACTTGTTTGTTTCTACCATGGAGGGGAATGACGACATCATTGCTAGATTTGGCTCTTTACGGGCACGAGAAGATCTCATGGAAAACAAACTTGGCGGTTTGAGGCAAACGCGAATCCCAGTAGAAAACATTCGAACAGATTCCGCCACTGAAACTTTCGATGCTTCGCGAAACAAAAAAGGCTCAAGAATATGTCCATCGTCTAGTTCCTCTTCGTCTAAGAAGCCAGATAATGAGAAACTGGACTTTCTGGACATGACGATTTTGAAAAGAGACATGAAGGCTCCTCCGCTACGTTTACGACAGGTCGAAAATAACTATAACGTGAAGTCTGATTGGTCCAGTATACAGAGGCTGGTGGATGTCGGAATTTGCCCGGGAGATCGAATCGAAATAAACAGAGAAAGCTACAGCCATTGGGGCATCTATTGTGGCCATTGTAACATCCACAGCGATTTACATTTCCTCGTGCACTTAGGCGTACCGTTAGATGAACCGAAATCCCGTGCTCTGAGTCAGTTCAAAAACGGAGAAATACGTATCGATGATCTGAAAATGGTAAAAGAAACGGAAAAGACGATGTTGGTTGTACAGTGGACTCACCTTAATCGGTACCCGCCGTGGTAAAATCTTACAGATATATTTGGGAAAAGAAACTTCCCTGGATCCAGTTCCACAGTTGTGAGTAAACATTTGACCCAGAGTTAACTCATTGAAAATGAACTAATTTTAACTCAGAGTTAACTCTAACTCAGAACTGTGGAACTGGATGCTGGTTTTCATTTCGGATATATCTGGCCCATCTGGTGAAATATTTCAATCCTCAAAGCGACCGAGTAAGGTGGAGTTTACGTGTATGTTTTAGAATTGCTATTAAGCAGCCCTATTTTTCTTTTCAGATTGCGGGGGTTTCTTTAGCTCGAATCAATAATGAGATTGACATCACACACGAGCCGTACCCTAAAGAAAAAGTCGTCGCACGGGCTATTGACCAGATCGGGAAGAACGAGTACAACCTCGTACTAAGAAATTGTGAATGCTTTACGAATTGGTGTCGATATGGAATTGAATTCAGCCATCAGGTATTCAAGAAGATTTAACTTGAAAAAACGTATAAAGTCAGCAAAAACGATGTAAAACAAGATATTACAATTCAGTTCAGAAAGTCATTTGACAAATATCACTAATTCCATCAAAGTGATGGCGGACTACACTGTGCAGGTGGCGGAAGGGGTGGGATCGAGGATGTCGGAAACAAGAAAATCCCATCGCGAGTCTCACCCGAACGATGTGGTTTCACAGTGAGATTCACTTTATTCGTAATGATGAATTCGTATTTTCAGTCCTTTCGTGAACTCCCTATACGTCTGTAGTTCAGTCACATATATTTCGCATTTCACTTAAAATTCGTACAAAATCTGCCTGTCATTAAGTTCTTCGAAAAATGCGGACTTGACTGTATTTGCCTTGACATTTATAATTTTGTAGGCATATCGGGGGGTATCGGCTGCTGCTGCTTGTGCAGGTGGAGCATCGACTGGTATACTAGGTGTAGGTATGGGAGTAGGTGCAGTGGCTGGAGTTGGCGTAGGGGCAGTAGCTGGTGGTGCTATTGGAGCTGTTGTAGGCGGCCTGGTAATACCCATCGTCCATCTGGCTAAAGCATACCAAGCCAAAAAGAAGGAAAATCGCAAATTCGGAGTGAAAAAGGTTGCCCCGAATGTTATTGAGGATGGAATTATTGACAATGGCATCAATTAGATATACAATCTACAATACACCAGCGAAATAATCGTGTAACAATACAATATATGTTATATCTATAGTTTATATCAAACAACAAGTCTCCAGAGAAATGTAGGAGTGTGACGGTTTCAGTGTTTTCTTGATTTATTTATTAATTTATTGATTCATCTATGTGAATGATATTGCTTTTATTTCGCTCGCATTCTTAGTATGGTGCTGTGGTTTACAAGTTGTGTCATGGTTTTTTCGAGTTTTCAGTACGTGTATATTAGGCATGGGTTGGTTTGGTCATATAAGTATCGGGTCGGATTTGATATTTGTGGGACTTGTGAATTTTTTGTAATGCAGTATCGGCTTGCGTTTAGAAGGCGAGGCTATATTGTTGGATAGAAGGCTTGTAAGCCGTAAGTTTATATGTAATTGATTTAAGATAGTGTTACTTATTTTGATTCATTATATCTATATGTCGTGTTGCTAAGTTGTAGTTCTAGTGTGCAGTTTGATGTGAAAAGAATAAACGTGTTATATGTGTTTAAAAGATCTATGCAATTCGTCTTCGGTCTTCGTCGATATCAATTAACAGTGCCCTGGCATCGAATCTGTTACAACTACGATCAATTATCTGTCAGATAATTGCTCGTAGGTTACAAGAAGCATCAGGGAATCGTCTGCCTTCATATCTCGACAATATGGTGGCTGATTCGGGCCATTACATAAAATACCTGGTATGAAAATAAGTGCGCCAGAACGCCAGAGCGCCAAAATGAAATAAAAACGTCGAATTTTCTTTAAAAATCCGTAATTCCGTTTTGGCGCCCGCGCCAAAACAACGAAAAACGTCGAAATTTCTCTAAAAATCCGTTTTGGCGCGCCAAAACAAAGATTATTCCGAATTTACACAGAGGATCAACGCGCCAAATTGAAAAATAATTTTACTGTGGTTGAATGCTTGTTTTGGCGGGGCGCCAAAACAGAAATAACCGCACCAAAACGAAATAATTTTTGTTCCCCGAGAACTTTCAGAGAAAATTTGACATTTTTTGTTGTTTTGGCGCGGGCGCCAAAATGAAAGTTCGTTTCAGAGAAAATTGGACGTTTTTTTTTCGTTTTGGCGTTCTGGCGCCCTGATTTGCATACCAGAAATGTTTCGCTATGGCCCTTATCAGCCACCATACGACAATGCTTAACATAAGTAAACCTGCCTTACTCGGACTTGGTCAACTCTGACTCAAGCCTAACTCGGACAGAAAAGGAAATCATTTTTCTGACTTCTTAACGTACTTCCCTATTTTGTCGGGTACTCGCGTCAGTTAGGCGAGCTTTACTGTATCATGTATATGTAAATGTGTATAATTTGTCATTTATCATCTCTGAAGGTAACGCGAACATTTAGAGAACAGATTTTCTCAATCTAACTCAAATACCGTTCTTTATAATGCCAAATTCGTTATAACGCCATGTATTTCATTAGTCTCGGCAGTGGCATTATAAAGGGCTTACCCGTACATGTCATATACTCCGAGCCGAACCATTTGTATATCCTGAGTTTGTTATCACTTTATCCGCAGGGTCCTCCGTTTAAGCATCTGCTGGCCACCGAATCATCAGGAAAAGTTGATCGAGGTTTTAAGGAATACGTTTTTGAAATTTTGGTGTTCTCCAAGGCTATTTGATGGCTGTCATGAGGGAATAATTCATATTTCTCAATAAAATGAAAAAAATTCCAAACAAATTTGGGGGACTAGTCTCTCTGAATCCGCCCTCGGATGCTGAATATGCCTGGGGCACAGACAGTTCACCCAGTCCCGCGAGTGGTCGTATCCACAGTGATCTCTGTTGCTCTATGATCCTTGTGTACCCCTGTGGCACATCAGACTCTGAGGTTCTTGGTGAACACCAAGAAATGTCTTAAATCCATACGGCTCGGTCCGTCGAAAAAAGCGGAATCCTCTAGAGTTGAAGCGCAAAATTGAAAAGGAAAATTGAACATTTTCATACATGTATTATATTGTATCGCTTTAAGGAAGCATTTATTATTGCAACATCAAGAGAATACATTTACACCATTGGTGGCCTCAATGTGAACAGACTCGCATGATGAAAATTTTCAAATTAAAATCTTCTTTTATCGATTAATAGTAATAAAATTCCTTTCGTTTAAGCTTGTGAATGAATTCGACTTTTCGATACATTATTACAATGAAATGTAGTTCATTTTTTTAGCAAAAACGAACTGTTTGTATGTTTCTATATGGCAATTAGATATCTTTGTGAAAAATTCAACACATACATTGTGAAGACATAATAATCAAGGGCCCTATTATCGCGCGAATATACTTACATTTCGCATTTACTTAAACTAATCATTATTAGGCACCTAATTAACAATGGCTTTGAATACTTAGTAACATAAATTGCCATTGGTGGCGCTTTTTGATGACGAAAGCAGTAAACAATGTTGTATGAAACACATTCTAAAATAATATTCAATAAATAAAAAGCATCGAAGTTACAATCACAGACGAACCGACGTCATAAGAGGATTCGCCTTCAAAACGCAGAGATCCAGAATATTTGACGGGGACCGGGCCCGCAATATTCGCGTCAACATCTGAGATCTGAACGGCGAGCGATAACTAATTGTCATGACCTGGCGAGGGTTAGATTCACCAATTTCGATTGATAATAATCATTTGAAGTAATAATCACCTGTAGCGTGATAAAAAAGAAGTTATTACACCCAATTCACCCAGGAATTAACCACATCGATTTTACGCACATTTTATCCATAAAACATGCAGCGATACAGAGCAAAGAAATACAGTCTACATTCTCGGTATTATCGATATATAGCGAAGTGTTTTATCTCCGTTGATAATAATTATGATAATAATAACTATAATGACCCATGTTACTATACAAATCCGAGTTACTGTCAGACCACTACGACCTAAACACGAATTATAAACTCACAGCTAGGGGGCGCTGCCGATGGATATTGATCGTTCGCGTTGAATAATTACGCATTTTGGGGCTACGCAATCGAAACAGCGCCAACGGCCAGAATATCGTCATGACGACAGCCAATCGATACATCGATCAATATTTTCAATTTAGTTTTGATCAATTCAAATCAAAAAGCAGCAGAGACATAATTGTTAACTTCTTGTTTGATTGTTTTCCCAATTTAGAATGCTGCCTATGGGTAAAGAATTGACACGAGGAACTCCACCATAGTCTGAAGTCATTTAAAACGAACCGTGGTTGTTTTTTTTACTCTAAAAGCGTTATGAAACCGTCATTACGTGACCATGCAATGTTTGATATGCTCCCAATGCGTGTGAAGGAGAACAATATTATTGATCGTTATTTAAAATGACGGTGGCAAAATAAGCAGACGCAAATATATCAATTTAAAGAGATATAACACAGCAACATTATCTTACAATACAATGAATTGAGGATCTCGTCGGATCTCGGTGATTTTTAAGCAATAAAAAATCTTGCATTTATATACTACACATATAAACCACTAATGCCTGTCATCGCGTATAATTTTAAATCCACGACTAAGTTTTTTCTTTTTTTGAATATCGATCTCTCGGATGTAGAGGTGATTAGCCGAGAGAGTCACGAAGGCGACGATTATTGAGTCTTATTGTTATCGTTCGACTGTTGGCCTTGTCGAAAGTCGCCTTTAGTGTCCATGAAGTTTCCGATGATCTCTTGAATGCTGTCACGGAGTTCGTCTGGACCTTCGTTGTCGCTACTGATATGAGTATCTTCATGGATGTATGTCTCTTCGCAGCCGTCATCGCGTACAACGGTTTTCTTGTGTACTTTTTTCTTCATCTTGACACTAAAAACCAATAACGTAAATTTTTTTTTCAGCTACAAAATGACCTTGGTTTGTCATGTCACTCTTCCAGGGAAGGCATTTCACAATACTTGGTACCTATAAATAGGTATTCATGGATTCTGAATGGTGCCTTTGTGAAGTTCTAATACAGTAGAACTCGCTTAATTCGGACTTTTCAATTAATTCGGACGAAATAATAAATCCATTAAACCCGGAACAATGTACATAAATCATTATTCGGATTTTACTTTCATTCGATTATCTGGGCAGTCCCTAGCCATCCGTGAGCCAAGAAGTGAGTTCTAGCTGTACATGTATGTTTATAACTGCTTTGTCAGTAAAATCTGATGGCTAGATTTTTTCCCACATATTGAAATGTCATGTTAGTATCTTCATATAATACTGAACACTCAAATAAGGGAAGGGTGAAAATCAGCTCTGATGGTTTATGAAATAGATAAGAGATGATCCAGATGGCATATGTAATACATCCAAAGTCTGTTACAATGCCATGCTTTTTAATGCCACTGCTCGCTGAGTGCCAACATTTTTCAGAGAACATGTTTGCCCAATCTAACTAGATACCATCTTTCTAAACGCCAATTTCGTTACAACGCAATGCTTTCCATTGGTTCTAACAGTGGCATTACAACGTACTTCGACTGTACATTAGTTGATGATTAAATTTCACGGTAGAATAGCCACACTCTGGCGTGGAGGACAGATAATAAGTTTAAAACCCACACTACAAAATTTATAAGATTAAAAGCAAATTCTATTATTCAAGAAATTAAAACCAAAAGACACAACGTACCGTACTCACTCTCAAGAGACCATAATCAGGCGTTGGGGTTTTAAACTCGTTACATTTCAGTAGGTTTTATTCGGAACAGTTTATGAAAATGAAACAATTAGATAAAAAAGTGCTTACTTGGTGGTTTAAATATCTGTTTCTGTTGGCATGCTGCATTGGATGAAACAAAAAATAATTCGGTTAGGGAAAACAAAAAAGAACAGGATCTTGTCGGTTTAATTTCAATCAACAATTTCTTATGATGCAAGCTACATGTATGCAAGCCTTTCCAAAGACGACAATGGGAATGAAAGATGATTATTGTATTTTCAATCGTTCATTTGTTTGCATTTCTAAGATAGTCCAAACTGAGCCGTTCTATTCAACATGCATTCGCGGAATGATTTACAAGAAGTTGAAGGAAAACATCATTAACGTAGGATTAATCAAAGCCAGACTGGCTGCAAAACTTGAGTATAATCTAACAAGCATTTCATGAATTCGTGAGCCAGTCCCACAATTGTGGATTAACAATTGACTTCGGGATAAAAATGAACTCACAATTGTGGACCCGAGTCGTCGTGAATAGTTAGTAAAACTAGGTTATTGATATCGAAACCGAGTGCAAAAATCATCTGACATTTCGGATATTGAATAAACGTGTTTTGTAGCATTCTATAGATGAGTTTCGTAGTCTACTTACTGAGTTGTTTCTGTTTCTCCGGCAACAGCTTCTTCATCTGCGATAAATGAAAAAAAAGAAGAAAAACCCGTTAATATTGCATGGTATGACTATACTGACTATATTCCCACTATATATCAACTGAACCGAATAAATGCATCGACTCTTTTAGCACCAATGATAAACCTTAGTGTTTCACACCACCTTCCTAACGTCGTCGCCTTATAGCAAAAATACTTTCACACTGATAACATCCACAAAATAAAAGTGACACATAATTCATAAGGTTGCAAACATCGATGGAATAAAATGCCACCCCAAACACTGATACTCTTTAAAATGAAAATACAAATATGGTAAATGAAATAAAACATGAATTAATGATGTGATACGCGACAGAAACATATGAACACTCGTATTTGAAGTACAGAGGAGCTAAGAAACTTACACTATAAGAATACAATCGATATTCAATTATTTGTACACCAATTATCCGTAATTCATGAAATAAATAAGATCTACGCTAATATAGCTAGTAAAAGGGAAGTGGTTGAGTGGAGTTCATCAGAATATGAATGAGTGAACTGTAAGGAGCTATAGTCTGGAATGTGTTGGGGAGGACTCAGTCAGAGACAAGGTTAAATTGTGCATACTAGACAACACGTTTGTAGTAGGAGCACAGTCAATAATCAGGATTTTTTTTCTGATCCGTGCATTCAATATGTAAAGAACGTTTGAAGGACGGAGAAACTCAAAACCCTGAAAAACTGTGCATTCTCAACTACACTCGCCACCTGTTTTTTTCAGGAGTGGTTTCATGTAGTCCATGACCTCATCTTCTTCAGAATCAGTATAATTTTCGGTGTGCATAAATTGCGGTCCAATTTGACGAGCTGCATGTGTACAAAATAAGGGAAATTGCTGAAAACTCAGAGAACGTTTCGAGTTCATAGTATATTTGAAACTAACACCGAATAATTCTTGTCCAAATCTGTATTATCCAAGGTAAACGAGCTAGCTGCCCCACTTGATATTGACTCTATTTTTTTGTCAAGATAGTAGCGGTCGTTAATATTCATGGTTTACCATAATAATCTGGAATACCGTGACCTAAATCCTCTAAGTGCTCGTTCATATCAAATTCTGCCACGCCATCATCATCTATTGATTCATAACGTTGCATGCGTTCCTGATGGCGTACTGAAAAAAGATAGCAACCATCATCACAGCATGGAAACTATCATTAATCCAATCCCTATCGCAAGGATTTGATCCTCACACACACCCTGGCGACTCTGCGATGCGATATCATAATCCCTGCATGGGAAGACATCCAAATGAAGACTCCTGATAGAAAAATTCGCCCGTACTCAAAATACCAACTTAAAACTTATCGCACTACTAATCATTAACAATGACCAATCAGGCTATTTAACGTATTTCAATATTGCAACTGAGTATGAAAAAACCACCATTGTATATAAAATGAAATTTGAACAGCCAACTACATAATCATTTGAAGCTAAATCAGTAATTTCGAAATAAATAATCTTAACGAAATAAAAGATTTACTGTGAAAGAAATTTAGTCCCATTACAATTTACAACAAAAACTTTGTGAAAATCTAGCCTTTACTATATGACTATATATTCAAGTATGACACTGGGATACAAATTACTGAAGCAACAGAAACTAGACAACATTGTTTAGAAACCTTTTTTCAGGGCTGCTGCTTCTGCACAGGCTTGTTCTTGTTTCGCTAGTTCTGAAAATGACAACCAACAAATCAGTAAAATATACAATCATAAAGACAGTGATAATAACAATAATCCAACAATTCATTAGTATTCATGAATTTCTGCTAATGTCAATAACAAAACGTTATAAATAATACGGATAACTTTTTACTGCTGATTATCAATTTTTCAATATTTCAGTTAATGAAACGTTAGTTATTCATATTTTATGTTTAAAGCAATGTCCAACTTTTAACCTGACGGTTACTGCAACTTTTTCGAATTCAGATATTTAAAAAAAATACGAATAAAATTGAAGGCACTGATGAAATCAACGAAAAAAACATTTAAACAATTCTATCACACACAGCGTAAGGCAAAATAATAGCAAAAGTGACGAATAAAAAAATGCTGATTCAGAGTTCAGCGTCCTTATCCTAATTGATTACGAATTCATATGAGATGATCTTTATTATAACTTTCCACCAGATGGAAACACCAAAGATTTCTGAATTTGTGGTCAAAATATCAAGGGAATGGTGACATTAACTGACACCTACCCGGTCCAAAATAATTCAAGCTTTGAAATGAATTTAAGAAAGCAATACTCAACAAAATACAATCTAACAATTTTATCATATTCTGTAAATTTATCATTACATATACATGAACATGTATATGAAAGATATGAAACATAAAGTCGTTCGAAAAAGCTTTTCACACAATTCAGAAACTGAAGATGAAGACAACAACTAATTCGATGTTATAGCGTAGAACAATTGCTAAATTTAATAGCAAGACTGACTGAGGGAAGTTGTCGAAACCATCTTAGGTGTTCATAATTGGCACTGGACAATCCGTTAAAATCCTTGTGGTGTATTGTAGGGGCAGTGAGTGTGAACTAAATCAGAAAACTGAGACCATAAAATACATCGAAAAGGCCGTGACAACAGGGCATGCAGGAAGAACTGACCAATCACGTTCCAGTACTGCTTAAACTGACTACATTTGAAAGTGACAGCGCTTCTGGTAAGGATGAAGTTACCAATGGTGGATCACTAGTTTTGTAAGTGCTCGTTATGTATACCAATACCTGGGTAAACACCAGTTCTATGGAGACTTGAGTCACCTGTTAAAAGCATACCTTCCAAAACCTGGAATTCATTTTTGTATTGTCAACATATCGAAAGTAAGTGTCAAACGGCAAAGCTGCTTACGTGTCTGTTTCATTGCCAATATCTGGGTGACACCAGGTTATTGGAGGATATAGCTTGTTGGAAAAATGTTTTCAGATTAAAATAGGATAAAAGATTCTCAAAGATTAAACAAGTTTATTATTGTGATAAATAATGAAAATGGGTGATCGCTTGATACAATATTTCAAAATCCCCTATTTTGCTATTTTGACATCTCACCAACGAAGATATTGATATGAATCATATTTTTAAAAGTGATGATGCATCTCTAACGTAGCAAGTAGTCATGGTCAGCCAATGTTCCGTCATCTCATTTTCTAATCGGCTACAGCAGTACTGGAACGTGCGGCTGTGCGAGCAACAATATTACGTCTGAAAGTTCATTAAAACTGCACGAATAATTAGTAATGTAGAAAAACAAGACGAAAGACAACACAAGGTGTGTGAAGCAGAGAATGCAATGAAACCTGAAAGGAACACTGAATTGGCAAAACAACATAACCTGCAACTAAGTTGAAGTACGAAAAATGAACAAAAAAACTGATCAGTTAGTACACAGTGAATGCATGCTGGGTATCACTACCTCCTTCAGATGTTTGTTGTTCGTAGGCGCAGTAGCAATCATCAGAGTGAGCAGATTCAGAGGACGGGGACGATTCAGGTGGTGAGGGTAATTTCTTAGAAAAGGTTAGAGCCATATCTTCACGATCTTCCATTGGCTGGTTAGATTCCAGACTTGTTTGCCTTTCGGAATACGTTGTTAACCTGCTAAAGTCTTGGTATTTTGTTGTTACGGAATGTGAGTAAGATTTTGAATGGGAATGGGATGTTACTGAACTAGAAAATGAGCTTTCTTTTGAATAATTTCCCTCTTTATCAAATGGATTTGATTTTTGGGGATAATCTAATTCTGAAAATGATCTAATGCCCTGATCCATGTGAACATGATGCATTTGCATTACCTGTTGGCTTGTCATAGACTCAGTGTATTCGTTTGTCTCTTTTATTTGTTCTAGATGCCCCGGAAACTCTTCCATTGACATTTGCATAATTTCACTTGTACCTGTCGCAGATGATTTGATTGTTTCATCTGAGTAAGTAGAACTTGTCTGACTCCAGGCACCAGACTCGACTGACATGAACATTATATTATCGCGTTGAATATCAACAGATGTTGTTGTCATGGGAGGCTCAAAATCAAAAGATTCAGCGGACATTTGCATTTCATCACCTCCTTGTAAAGAATCCGTTTCGAAACAATCAGCCATTTCAGCCTCAGCAGGCTGTTCAAGTGAATCAGTGGATGCTTCCATCACATTTGCACCTCTATGCAAAGTCAATGAATCTGTAGAAGCTTCCATGACACCAGGAACAACTTGGTCGCTAAGCGAGTCAGTACTAGTCATCATGACATCACTGACTGGTTTTTCACCCGTCAATGAATCTGCAGAAGCAACCATTACTTCAGGATATGAGGGACCAGTCAGCGAATCAACTGAAACAGCCATGACATCGTCTGTCGGTTTTTCACCAGTCAGTGAGTCAACTGAAGACTCCATGACATTAGATTTAACATCAGTCAAAGAGTCAACTGATGACTCCATGGTATAGGAAGGTTTTTCGAGTGGAATAATCACAACAGTCAAACCAGGTTTATCACTGGATGAATCACCTGATTTAGACATTTTATCATCAGGGAACTGTTTGCTACCATCGATAGAATCAGCCGATGATTGCATAGCAGCAGTTGGAACCGATTCAGACTTACTTTTGTCACTTTCAATATCATCCTGTCCCTGTAAGGAATCAGCATCAATGTCGTGATCTACATCTAATTTACTAACAGCCTGTTGGGCAGCAGCATAATCCGCCATTGCCACAACAGATATTGGATCAGGGTCTCCATCTAATGAGTCTACATCATCACTCTTAGCAGTCAAACGTCCATCACTAACATCCTGAAAACTCTCCACATTCAATGATGCCTGTTGAATAATTTTTTCTATTTCATGTGAACCAGATTCTGAATCTTCGCCTATACTGTCTGGATCCACCCCCTCAACTTGATCTTTTCCTTCACCAGAGGGTTTTTCTAAATCTGTAATTGAGGCTGCTTTTGACGGAGGACTCGAACTATGAATCGGCGCAGGCAACTCACCTGATTCTAGCATTGTCACAATTCTCTGAGCTTCACTTTCTACCTCCTCAGAAATCAAGGCTTGTTCAATTTGTTCGAATTCTCGTAATGAGGACATAGATGAACACTGAGATGTTTTTGTTAGTGGTTTCCCATCTAAGGACCCCCTTCGATTTTCCTCAATATCTTTTTCAATAAGTTCAAATTCTGCTAATGATGATAGAGAACCACCACCAGCACTACTCTGACTCTCAGGAGTTATTTTCTCGTTAGAAGAGCCAGTTTGAATTTCAGACTCCAGTCTCTCAAATTCAGCTAAAGATGATGAAATTGACACATCATCTCGTTCTCCACTCTTGCTATTACCAATTTTCGGGAATGTGCCTAGTATATCAATTTCTCTTTCAATTTGTTCAAATTCAGCCAAAGATGATGGGACCGATGAAGCCAAAGAGATGTTGTCAGGGTCACCCATTCGACTAAATAGTTCTCCACGTGCTATTGGTGAATGAACCCCGGGGAAGGATCTACCCTGGTCAGATTGTGGTGATTCTATGTCTTCTTTTTGAATGGTGCAAAATTTCTTTTCAACCAGAACTGGGGAGTCTATATCAGATTTCTCAATGAATTCGAATTTTTCACTACCATTAGAGGATGATTCAGGCGTCAGGACATCTTTGTCCCGTACATCAATACTGAATACAGGTTGTGGCTGTTCCTCAAAATGATCAGGATGGTCGGAATGAAATGATGAGGTCATGGAAGCAAAGTCGGCCATTCTATCTTCTTCCTCGTCTTCCTGTTCAGCAGCAACGACTGTGGTGAAGCTGTCAACACTAGACGAGTCACCATGATCATCAGGACTTTGCAACATTCCAGGATCAGTGACAATGCTCATTCGCTGTACCAGCTCATCAGTTTCACTATCAGAGTCTTTGTCATTATCCTTTGGACTACTTTCCTGAGAACTTGAGCATTCCATTATAGTGCTAAGAGTCATTTCATTTAACAACTGATGTGGACTGATGGGTGATTCTTGATCGGATGATTCTTCAGGTATTTCGTCAAGACCAGTGTCAAGGAACTCACCTGCCTGGCGAATCTCTTCATCAGATACTGGTTGATCATCATCATCATCGTCATCATCATCAGATGGTTGCATATCTTGAGCATCAACATCATCATCTCTATACGCAATGACACCGGGTGACTGGACATCTCTCTCTGGACTGGGTTCTGTCTCTGGAACACCTCGATGAACTTCTATCCTAAATTGCGTTTCTGTCATATTGATCTTATCTTGAGGCTCTTCTGGGACTACTTCAGGATGATGCATTAATCCGATTGAAATATCTGAAAGTGTCTGTGATGAATCAGGCATGCCACCATCTGTTGACTGATGACTGGGTTGAATTGATTGCTGAACAGATTGGTCAGGTAATGGACCTTCAATCGTAGACCGTCCACTACTGGTGTGAAGGTCGCGTTCAATTCTTTCTGTACTGGCTGGAATTATCGCAAGTCCTGTATCCTCATCGGATTTCTCATCTTCATCTAAAGCTTCAACTTGCTCCACTCCTTGTATGGGTTTAGTAGTTTCTTTTTCAACATCTTCATCTACCATTGTGTAATACGATGTTGGATAATCTTCTTGTAATGTCTCCTTATGCAAATGTTGAGTGACAGTTATCTCAGGGATATCTTCAGCTAATTGGCCATCATCTATATGCTCTACCGATTCAGCTAATTGCTCTGAATATTGTGAAACAACTTCTGAAGGGATAGTCACAGTTGTTTCAACTTCATACTGCATCTTTACCTGTCTTACTTCGACTGCTGTTGTTACAGCCTCAGTTTCAGTAGTTTCCCCTGGTGAAGGAGGTTGATCACGATGTACCTCATGCTCTACATATTTGTCATCCTTTTCACTCACATAGTTATCCTCCGGTTCCTCCTTCTGATCACTAGGCTTATCCTCTTGATCTTGCTGGTCATCTGTAATATCAGACGCTTTAGAATGGGCTTGTTCTATTACCTCATGAACAAACTTAGCTGCCGTCAGTTCTAAATGATCATCTTGCTCTGCCTCATCAAATTGGAAAGTTTTATCAGTGGTATCATCATCCTCATCTTCAATCAAATATGAATTGTCTGGAATAGGAGATAAAGGTCTCTCTAAATCAGGAATGTCGGTCATGGGTTCAAAGCGATCATCATCAGAACTACGCAATTCGCGCAACTGAGAATCTGTCCTGGAACCACTGGAATCCCTCATATCTGAGTCTGGTCGAGCGGAATCTTGCGAAATGGGTCTCTGATCTTCAAATTCTCTCATTTCAGATTCGGGTCTACTTTCAACTAGTTGAATAAGTTCTGGTTCAGGTGGTTCTAACAGTTCATCTTCAAGTTCAACTGCAGGTTCAGATTCAAGAATTCCAGCATAGCCAAGAAGTTGATCATCGGCAGTCTGAGTAACTGATTCAATTGGGAACTCAGAGTCAGGGGATATGGGCCGATCAGGAGATTTAGGAGTAGTATCTTCTTTCTCCATATCAACAGGGGTTGTACTGTCATAAATGAGAATAGGTGCCAAAGATGAAGGCATATCTGTGGATCGATCTAATGGCATTTCCGAATCAGGCGATTCAGCTCGTTGAAGAAGAGATTCTTTTTCTTCCTGTCTCTGCTGAATTTGTTGCATTCCTAAGAAGTCAGCAACATCTTGCTGGTCATCACCACTGTCCTCATCACTGGGACAACTAGGAGGTGCACGGGATTTCAATGGGTCAATTACTTGAGCATATTTTTCATCATCCAGAGCTGCTTCACCAAATATTTCCAAGTTATCAATATTGTCAGTTTTTGTCTCAATGTCATGTTGTACAGCAGCAGAAATGACTTCAGCTGCCATGATTTCAGCAGCTTCTTCAACTTCCATTTGCTCTTTTACAGAAGCGACGCCTTCTTGAACAACATTTGTGACAATAATTGATGCTACATTAACTATTTGATCGTCATCCGAACTTTCCTCTTTAATTGCTTCGACAGATACAGTCAGTTCTTCTGTTGGCATCTCTAAACCATATAAAGTTGCATCTGATGATGCCATGCGATCAGAAGTGGTTGGCACGGACAAATCTTCAATCATTGATTCAGTCATAACAGTTGGTTCATCATCAGCTAGATCTGATGATAATTCAACTAACGCATCTGAATGAATAAGTGTTTGAGCATCAGATTCAGCTGTCTCCTCCAACAGAGTTCCATGTTGGTGATCATGGTGAAAATCAGAGATGATAACTTCAGTTACATGCGTAGCATCATGATGTACTTCAGCATGCGTCACTTCTGTCCAACTACTTGTTGAACTTTCAAGGGTGGAAACTGTACTTTCAAGCATGGCATCTTGTAATCCTGCAATTATTTCATCCTGATTCTGAGATGATCGATCGTCAGTTTCAATTTCAGATTGATTAACAGTAACAATCTCCCTAGAAACTTCTTCTGGCGAATAATCTACCTCAGTAGGTCCATTAGCATGCATATAAGATTGCTCACTTGGGATATCTGGAATTGGGAGTATTTCTTCCTCCATTGCTGAATAAGATTGATGAGCTGGTTCAACAGTCTGTTCAATAACTGATGATGTAAAAAGTGGGAAAGGTGAGATAGGAGCTGATTGCTCACTACTACTTATTGGAGATGGTTCAAATGATGGGGATGAGTCATCGTGTGTATCTGGGGCTACTTCCACAAATGGTTCAGCAGCTGCAGATATTACAGAGATTTCATACTGCTCATAACCAGTCAGATCATCATCTGTGATAATTTCAAAAGTATCTTCATCTAATGCCACAGGTAAACTTTCTGCCACTTCTTGGCAGATTTGAGAAGATGATGCAGAATCTACAACGACAGGGGCCGATAGACCCGTTTCAGTTGTGTCGGAAAAGTCAGTATCACCTTCAGATTCAACTTCTTGGATGACAGGTGGTTGTAAAGAGTGGCGTTCTGGTTCTGGTTCAAAAACTTCATCTTCAGGACTTGACAGTATGGCTTTTGGCACTGCGGCGACTGCTACTTTCTTATCAACGCTGTCTGGCGAAATATCAAACGTTTCAACCACACGCGACACATGGCCAGAGTCGAGGTCATAAGTAGCAGCTAATAGAGTTGGTTCACGTTGATCCTCAGATGAAGATGAAGATGTGATTTCTTCAGAAGCTGCCACCCGAGGCTTTGTTGTTTCACCAGTTTTAGAAGTCTGTGCTGGTATAGCATGGGATATTATCGATTCAGACACCGTCTCTAATTCTATTTCAGCTTCTGAAGCAATTTCATCCATAACAGGAGTTTTACTTCCCTCTTCATCTTCTACTTCAACATCTATAGGAATGGATGATTGCATATTACATGTTTCTTTCAGCTCTTTCTGCATTTCTCTTAGTGTTTCCTCATCAGTTCGTAGGTCTTCTGAGTCAAATGAGCCAGACTGTGTTCGATCTTCTTCAGATATTTCTCGAAGCAATGGAGGTCGTTCCTCCCTTTCTTCTCTAGCTTGTTGTGATGCGGATACCATTTTCAGTGGCTCCCCGCCATGTGTAACTTTAGAGCATTCAGGGGAACTGTCATCTGAATTTTCTGACACAATAACTGTTGTATGTGGGTCTGCTGTTGGTAATAATTCAGTTTGGACAAAATCATCATCCTGGTATTCTTCAGCTTCAGATGAAACATATTCAGTTGAACCTATTCTGAAAGCGGTTTTTGCATGGTGTGAATGATCAGATGAAGGTTCATGTGAACGGCTTACAAGGATGCTCTCAATAACAGTGGCTTCATAAGATTTCATAATGTCTTCATGCGGTTCAGATACTTGTCTTGTGATCCTACCTTTACTGGAACTCGTTAATTCAACATTACTGTCTCGTGATTGTTCAACAAGTAAAGACTGTGTTTCAGGAATAGTCTCCAAAGGTTCAGCTGGCTCAGGCAGAGCATCAGGGGAGGAACCGGTGGGTGAGTCAGATACCGAAAGCTCTAACAGATTCGTTTCTTTTTCATCCGTTGGCGATGAAATTTCTAAAGGCTGTTGTCTTGTAATTTGAGATTTGTCATCTGCTGTACTTAGATCCGAACGAAATTCAGGACTAGTGGCCTTTTCTGTGCTGCTATGTCCAACAGATTCCAATGTTGAGGGGGTGATCAGAGGTGAATCTGTATCTGCCTTTAAGTCGACGGTCTCGCGGCCTTCAAAAGCCATATTATCAAAAGAAAGAAATTCTCTACGGGAGACTGATGTATTGTCCGAAGTTTCATTTTGAACACCTTCATCCTTAACAACAGGTATTGCAAATGATTGTTCTGTATAATCAGTACTTTGATCCGGGCTTTGTTCGGTATATGACTGGCTGAATTCAGAGGATAAATATTCAGGCTCTTCCTCAAGAATAAAATCAGTCGGAGAAACCCCAACAGCTATTTTAACTTTACCGACCACACGACATTGAGTGTGTACAGGAGATATATCAGGAGATTTTTCTTGAATAGGGGAGTGTCCTTCAGGCGGAGTAATAGTGACTGGATATGAAGGAAGGTCTAGATCAAGGGAGGGTTTAAGTGTAGGTGAAAACTGCTCTTCAACGTCTGTTTCTGTTGCATTCGCTTCATGGTCAGCGGGCACTGACATTAAAAATATGAATTAGAAAGAGTCAGATTAGTATTTGACATTTTAACAAAAATATTTCACAGGAGGCCTGCAAAGTTAGAATATCTTGCACTAAAACTTGGGTTCAAAGAACCACCTGAAACATTAGCCCTAATGTTACTAAACATAATCAAATACTATTGTGGAATAGAGTTCTGTTTGGGTATATAATATAATTTTGATTTTTGGTACAAAGTGGCAGTAAGACCCAAGATGAGAAGGGTAACAGGTTGAGCCAATTGTTATGAAGCCATGCCTTCATGCAATTGACATCTCGCATTTAATGAAAAAGTGAGAATTGCATGACATAAAACAACGGCTGACTTAATAATTGAACACAATATCAAATCAAATGAATTTAAGAAGATGCCAATTCATCCTGGCCGTTCAAATCGACATAGTTTGCACATGAAATGAATAAGCACTGAAGCAAAACTTATACATGGGATTTAAACAAATTTGTTCTTAGGTACCTGTAGCAGCCTCATTACCATGAGTAAACTCTGAACCACTTCTGTTCTCGGTTTGCTCATATGCCGCTTATGAAAAAAATCACAAATGACAAAAGAATGAAAAATTGGCACTTGAATGGACATGAACATATAATGATAAATGTTAACGAAATAGATATTGAACAATGATATAACCCCAAATGTTATGACTTGTACCAGTTTTATAATGGACTCAACTTGAAATTTGCATGTAAGTGTACTGAAACTTTAAAACTTAAGCAAACTGAGGTTGGGAGGGAAGGAAAGTGTCAACAGAAAAGTATAGAACAATCATGCTGCTCAGACATGAAAGCAATTGGAATTCAAGTGAAAGTGCAAAGCAAGACAGATGAAAGCACTACCTTGTACAAAAGGGTGTGTTGCCTGTAATTTCTTGTAACCCGGGCATCCTAATGTGTAGTCTGGTGTAGAAAAGTGTCGTGCACGAAGATATTCAAACGTGACTTCCGACGATGGATCTTCTTCTCGCTCATACGACTGAGATCTTTCCCACCGATCATGGTCACTGTGATCATCATCACCTGACTCTTCGGCACCGATTTGATCTAATCCAGACTCTAATGTAACATCAATTGGCATTTCAGTGGGACTAAATGAAATGCGTTGTTTTGACGGAATTGATTTTTCTTCAATGAGATCAACATCTAATGCAGAAGCATCAGTTTTATGAACCAGGATTCCATGTTCTGGAATTGTATACAGGTCACCAGGGTCTTGATATCCGAATACATCAGACAACTCTTTCGAGCATAAAAAAGAAAAAGAAATGCTACCTGATACTTAAAAGAAGGCGCTATGAAAAAGGAAAATGGCGAAGGAAAAGTCTAACTAAAAGCGAGAAAGGAAAATCAAATGTGAATCAGTCTTACATGCAAATTTCATGCTGATATTCAGTAGAGAGAGAGAGAGAG
The DNA here is from genome assembly GCF_964204645.1 of Tubulanus polymorphus. NCBI lineage: Eukaryota > Metazoa > Nemertea > Palaeonemertea > Tubulaniformes > Tubulanidae > Tubulanus > Tubulanus polymorphus. Next base: position 7,774,208 of record NC_134028.1, on the reverse strand, counting down.
AAGAGAGAGAAAGAGAGTGATGAAATATTCATTGAATTAGTGAATAAGAAAACCACCAAAATTCATGTATAGCTGTTAGTACCTGAATGAGAATCAGTTGATGTTAGTATCTCATTGTCATCAACTACAAGAGTCAACTGAGAGGGAGAGGGTGGGCGGTCATCATCAGCCAAACTAGTAACTGAGACCCTAGCTGCCTGAATAGTCTGTTCAATGAAGATTTGCTCAGATGTATCAGCACTGATCCTTCCTTCTGGCTCCATTTCAGGTTCTAAAATATAGTCCGTAGGTGACAAGGGTCGATCTTCAATGGTTTCTGTTGGAAGGTCATCAGTTTGATAGTGTTCAGTGTCTGAAATTTCAATATCGCTTGGGGATGATGAGCGATGTTCTTCTACTTCCAGTGCCAAAGAGGGACCTATGGGCAAATGTATAGCTAAGGTTATGAAAATGTTATAAATTTCATTTTCTTGTTCACTAATTTTTTGGTGTGAAATATATGATATTCAATCAACTTCCCTAAGCCCAGCAATGTACAGCAATGTACCATGCAAACCTGTATCTATATCTACAGAACATTTGTCCAAACTCCTACCTGAAACTTCATGAGCTTGGAGTGAATATTCCTCTGGAGCAGATACATTTTTATAGTCAACCTCCGATATATAGGTGGTTGACTCATATGCTCCACTTTCAGTCTGCCTAGAGTCTACATTTGTGGCTTTTGTCAAAACATCCTCAACATTATTATCAACCGATCGCTCTATAACAGGGGACTGATTTGTGAATTCAGTAATGTAAGTTGTCTGTGATTCAGATCCTCCAAGCGAACGACGGTGTTCAACAAATGTTGAAATTTCTTTCTGTCCAACTTTCTCTGACTTATGTTCAACGCGAGTCAGCATCTGGGATTCTACAACATAGGAAGATATATCAAAGGAATAGTCACAATCATCAAAGTAAACATTGGATACAGCAGCTTCTTCATACTCCCAACAGCTTAATGTCAGTTTTAGTCACCTCAATATAAATGTTCTCAACTCATCTCACTTGAAACTATACTCATACCTGAAATTGCAACCATTCTAAAGACTTCACTTTTTTCTGAAGGTGGAGCATCAGATTCCATTTCTGGTGACTCATTATCATCTAGGGTATGAATACTACTGCCTTGAATCTCAGGGAAATCTTCACTTGGTTCACAATGTTTTTCAAGATCATGGAAACAAATTTCTTGTTTTCTTTCCACATAAACCTCACTGAGTATAGACTCATCAACACTTGAGATACTTTCATCAGATTCCTCCACCTTTTCTGCATGATCAGGTATGAGTTTCTCATTGGTTATAGTAGTTTCATAAGAAAATGGCTCTATATTTTCAGCATCAGCCCAATCTGATGCAAAAGTCATGGAAATATTTGTTTGTCTTTTAACACACACTTGAGAAAATGACTCTTCACATACTTGGGGAATTTCATCAGTATCATGTGGAGTGAGAATTTGTTCTTGATGGCCAACACTTTCATCACTTGCGTAGGCTTCTTCAACTACTTCAACATCGGAATCCACCATGTCCCTATCAAGATCATCCCCACTTAAGACCTCTGTAGCTGGTTCGATAGGAATATGGCCTTCAGTTGGGGCTCCAGGATGGGACTGAGTCTCATGCACAGATTCAATACAATCTATATCTTCTGAAGTGTCAACTTCTGAAGCTTCAACTGCAGTTCCCTCTTGTATTTCATCAAAGCCAGACACAGCCGTGATTTCCTGGACTTCATCAGCTGATGGACTCATATCGTCCAGTGAAACTGGCTCATTCAATGCCAAGCATTCTGTATCAGTCAAAGTCAATTCAGTGGCATCTTTGCCGAGTTCGATAGGAACATCCAAAGTAAATGATGCCTCACCCTTGTTCAAAACAATATATTCTTCAGAATGATCAATATAAAGTGCTAGCTCTTCACCAGGAACTTCATTTGTTGAATCTGTGATATCTTTTTCTTTGGCTGCAGATATCTCTTCCAAATCATAGATATTCTGAATGTTTATCTCAACTGGAGATGATGGCGTATGATCTGTAGACTTTTCATCTCTAGGTGATGATCTATCCATGCCAGTCAACGTTTTATCTTCATCCACAGTAGATACTGGGATATTGCTAATACTGTCTTCAACCTCAGTTAAGTCTTCACTTTGTTTGTCAAGATCGAGGAAACATATTTCTTGTTTTCTTTCGACATAAACCTCACTCAGAATAGGCTCATCAACACTTGAGACACTATCATCAGATTCCTCCACATTTTCTGCACGATCAGGTGAAAATTTGTCATCAGTTTTAGTAGTTTCATAAGATATAGGCTCAATATTCTCAGCATCAGCCCAATCTGATGCGAAAGTCATGGAAATATTTGTTTGTCTTTTAACGCAAACTTGGGAAAATGACTCTTCCCATACTTGGGAAATTTCATCAATTTCTACAGGAGTTTCAGGTCTTATCTCTTCAGGAGTTACTGGTTTTTCCTCTTCTACGTGTTTCGCTGGTCGTATTTCCTCTACAGGAATAACTGGGTTTTCCTCTTCTACTGGTGTCTCAGCTTTTACAGGAATGACTGGTCTTTCCTCATCTACAGGAGTCTCAGGTCTTATTATCTCCTCTACAGGAGTCACTGGCTTTTCCTCTTCTACTGGTGTCTCGGGTCTAATGTCTTCAGGAGTAACTGGTTTTTCCTCTTCTACTGGTGTCTCAGGTTTTATCTCATCTACATGAGTAACTGGCTTTTCCTCTTCTACTGGTGTCTCAGGTCTTACCTCCTCCACAGGAGTGACTGGCTTTTCCTCTTTTTCTGGTGTCTCAGGTCTTACCTCCACTACAGGAGTAACTGGTTTTTCCTCCTGAACAGGTGTCTCAGGTCTAGACTCCTCTACAGAAGTATCTGGCTTTTCCTCTTCTAATCGTGTCTCATGTTTTAGAGGAGTGACTGGTCTTTCCTGATCTACAGGAATCTCAGGTCTTATTTCCTCTATAGGAGTCACTGCCTTTTCCTCTTCTTCTGGTGTCTCAGGTCTAATGTCTTCAGGAGTAACTGGTTTTTCCTCTTCAACAGGTGACTCAGGTCTTACCTCCTCTACAGGAGTAACTGGCTTTTCCTCTTCCACTAGTGTCTCAGGTCTCATATCCTCCACAGGAGTAACTGGCTTTTCCTCTTTTATAGGTGTTTCAGATCTTATCTCCACAACAGCAGTAAATGGTTTTTCCTCTTCTACTGGCGTTTCAGGTCTCACTTCCTCTACAGGAGAAACTGGCTTTTCCTCTTCTACTGGTTTCTCAGGTTTTACTTCCTTTACACAAGAAACTGGTTTGCCCTCTTCTACTGGTGTCTCAGGTCTTAAGTCCTCTGCTGAAGCAACTGGTTTTTCCTCCTCTATAGGTGTCTCAGGTCTTACCTCCTCTACAGAAGTAACAGGAGTAACTGGTTCTTCTTCTTCTACTGGTGGCTCAGTTCTTACCTCCTCTACAGAAGTAATTGGCATTTCCTTCTCAACAGGTGTCTCAGGTCTTACTTCTTCTACAGAAGTAATTGGTTGTTCCTCTTCTGGTGTCTCAGGTCTTATCACGGCAGCAGGAGTGACTGGTTTTTCCTCTTCTACTGGTGTTTCAGGTCTTATCTCCACAACAGCAGTGATTGGTTTTTCCTCTTCTACTGGTGTCTCAGGTCTTACCTCCTCTACAGGAGAAACTTGTTTTTCCAATTCTACAAGTGTCTCGGGTCTTACCTCCCATACAGGAGTAACTGGTTTATCTTCTTCTACGGGTGTCTCAGGTCTTACCTCCTCTACAGGAGAAACTAGTTTTTCCTCTTCTTTTGGTGTCTCAGGCCTTACCTCCTCTACAGGAGAAATTGGATTTTCCTCTTCAACAGGTGTCTCAGGTCTTACTTCCTCAACAGGAGTAACTGGCTTTTCCTCTTCTACTGGTGTCTCGGGTCTTATCTCCTCTACTGGAGTAACTGGTTTTTCCTCTTCAAATGGTGCCTCAGGTCTTACCTCCTCTACAGGAGTAATTGGATTTTCCTCTTCAACAGGTGTCTCAGGTCTTACTTCCTCAACAGGAGTAACTGGCTTTTCCTCTTCTTCTGGTGTCTCAGGTCTTATCTGCGCAACAGGAATAACTGGTTTTTCCTCTTCAACAGGTGTCTCAGGTCTTATTTCCTCAACAGGAGTAACTGGTCTTTCCTCTTCTACTGGTGTCTCAGGTCTTATCTCTTCAAAAGGAATAACTGGCCTTTCCTCTTCTTCTGGTGTCTCGGGTCTTATCTCCTCTACTGGAATAACTGGTTTTTCCTCTTCAACAGGTGTCTCAGGTCTTACTTCCTCAACAGGAGTAACTGGCTTTTCCTCTTCTACTGGTATCTCGGGTCTTACCTCCTCAACAGGAGTAACTGGCCTTTCCTCTTCTACTGGTGTCTCAGGTCTTATCTCTTCAACAGGAGTAACTGGCCTTTCCTCTTCTTCTGGTGTCTCAGGTCTTATCTCTTCTACTGGAGTAACTGGTTTTTCCTCTTCTACTGGTGTCTCAGGTCTTATCTGCGCAACAGGAATAACTGGCTTTTCCTCTTCTACTGGTATCTCGGGTCTTACCTCATCAACAGGAGTAACTGGCCTTTCCTCTTCTACTGGTGTCTCGGGTCTTATTTCCTCAACAGGAGTAACTGGCTTTTCCTCTTCAACAGGTGTCTCAGGTCTTACCTCCTCAACAGGGGTAACTGGCTTTTCCTCTTCTACAGGTATCTCAGGTCTTATCTCCCCAACTGGAGTAACTGGCTTTTCCTCTTCCACTGGTGTCTCGGGTCTGATCTCCTCAACAGGAGTCACTGATTTTTCCTCTTCAACAGGTGTCTCAGGTCTTATCTCCTCAACAAGAGTCACTGGCTGTTCCTCTTCCACCGGTGTTTCAGGTCTTATCTCCTCAACAGGAGTAACTTGCTTTTCCTCTTCTACTAGTGTCTCAGGTCTTATCTGCGCAACAGGAACAACAGGCTTTTCTTCTTCTACTGGTGTCACAGGTCTTATCTCTTCAACAGGAGTAACTTGCTTTTCCTCTTCTACTGGTGTCTCAGGTCTTATCTGCGCAACAGGAACAACTGGCCTTTCCTCTTCTGGTGTCTTGGGTCTTATCTCCTCTACTGGAGTAACTGGTTTTTCCTCTTCAACAGGTGTCTCAGGTCTTACTTCCTCAACAGGAGTTACTGGCTTTGCCTCTTCTACTGTTGTCTCAGGTCTTATCTGCGCAACAGGAATAACTGGTTTTTCCTCTTCTTCAGGTGTCCCAGGTCTAATCTCTTCAACAGGAGTAACTGGCCTTTCCTCTTCTACTGGTGTCTCAGGTCTTATCTGCGCAACAGGAACAACTGGCCTTTCCTCTTCTTCTGGTGTCTTGGGTCTTATCTCCTCTACTGGAGTAACTGGTTTTTCCTCTTCAACAGGTGTCTCAGGTCTTACTTCCTCAACAGGAGTTACTGGCTTTTCCTCTTCTACTGTTGTCTCAGGTCTTATCTGCGCAACAGGAATAACTGGTTTTTCCTCTTCTTCAGGTGTCTCAGGTCTAATCTCTTCAACAGGAGTAACTGGCCTTTCCTCTTCTACTGGTGTCTCGGGTCTTATTTCCTCAACAGGAGTAACTGGCTTTTCCTCTTCAACACGTGTCTCAGGTCTTACCTCCTCAACAGGAGTAACTGGCTTTTCCTCTTCTACTGGTGTCTCAGGTCTTATCTGCGCAATAGGAATAACTGGCCTTTCCTCTTCTTCTGGTGTCTCGGGTCTTATCTCCACTACTGGAGTAACTGGTTTTTCCTCTTCAACAGGTGTCTCAGGTCTTACTTCCTCTACAGGAGTAATTGGCTTTTCCTCTTCTACTGTTGTCTCAGGTCTTATCTGCGCAACAGCAATAACTGGTTTTTCCTCTTCTTCAGGTGTCCCAGGTCTAATCTTTTCAACAGGAGTAACTGGCCTTTCCTCTTCTACTGGTGTCTCGGGTCTTATTTCCTCAACAGGAGTAACTGGCTTTTCCTCTTCAACAGGTGTCTCAGGTCTTATCTCTTCAACAGGAGTAACTGGCCTTTCCTCTTCTACTGGTGTCTCGGGTCTTATTTCCTCAACAGGAGTAACTGGCTTTTCCTTTTCAACAGGTGTCTCAGGTCTTATCTCTTCAACAGGAGTAACTGGCCTTTCCTCTTCTACTGGTGTCTCGGGTCTTATCTCCTCTACAGGAGTAACTGGTTTTTCCTCTTCAACAGGTGTCTCAGGTCTTACCTCCTTAACAAGAGTTACTGGCTTTTCCTCTTCTTCTGTTGTCTCAGGTCTTATCTGCGCAATAGGAATAACTGGCCTTTCCTCTTCTTCTGGTGTCTCGGGTCTTATCTCCTCTACTGGAGTAACGGGTTTTTCCTCTTCAACAGGTGTCTCAGGTCTTACTTCCTCAACGGGAGTAACTGGCTTTTCCTCTTCTACTGTTGTCTCAGGTCTTATCTGCGCAACAGGAATAACTGGTTTTTCTTCTTCAGGTGTCTCAGGTCTAATCTCTTCAACAGGAGTAACTGGTCTTTCCTCTTCTACTGGTGTCTCGGGTCTTATTTCCTCAACAGGAGTACCTGGCTTTTCCTCTTCAACAGGTGTCTCAGATCTTACCTCCTCAACAGGAGTAACTGGTTTTTCCTCTTCTACTGGTGTCTCAGGTCTTATCTGCGTAACAGGAATAACTGGTTTTTCCTCTTCTACTGGTGTCTCGGGTCTTATCTGCGCAACAGGAATAACTGGCCTTTCCTCTTCTACTGGTGTCTCGGGTCTTATTTCCTCAACAGGAGTAACTGGCTTTTCCTCTTTAACAGGTGTCTCAGGTCTTACCTCCTCAACAGGAGCAACTGGCTTTTCCTCTTCTACTGGTGTCTCAGGTCTTATCTGCGCAACAGGAATAACTGGCTTTTCCTCTTCTACTGGTGTCTCGGGTCTTATTTCCTCAACAGGAGTAACTGGCCTTTCCTCTTCTACTGGTGTCTCAGGTCTTATCTCTTCAAAAGGAATAACTGGCCTTTCCTCTTCTTCTGGTGTCTCGGGTCTTATCTCCTCTACTGGAGTAACTGGTTTTTCCTCTTCAACAGGTGTCTCAGGTCTTACTTCCTCAACAGGAGTAACTGGCTTTTCCTCTTCTACTGTTGTCTCAGGTCTTATCTGCGCAACAGGAATAACTGGTTTTTCCTCTTCTTCAGGTGTCTCAGGTCTAATCTCTTCAACAGGAGTAACTGGCCTTTCCTCTTCTACTGGTGTCTCGGGTCTTATTTCCTCAACAGGAGTAACTGGCTTTTCCTCTTCTACTGGTGTCTCAGGTCTAATCTCTTCAACAGGAGTAACTGGCCTTTCCTCTTCTACTGGTGTCTCAGGTCTTATCTCTTCAACAGGAGTAACTGGCCTTTCCTCTTCTTCTGGTGTCTCGGGTCTTATCTCTTCTACTGGAGTAACTGGTTTTTCCTCTTCTACTGGTGTCTCAGGTCTTATCTGCGCAACAGGAATAACTGGCTTTTCCTCTTCTACTGGTATCTCGGGTCTTACCTCATCAACAGGAGTAACTGGCCTTTCCTCTTCTACTGGTGTCTCGGGTCTTATTTCCTCAACAGGAGTAACTGGTTTTTCCTCTTCTACTGGTGTCTCAGGTCTTATCTGCGCAACAGGAATAACTGGCTTTTCCTCTTCTTTTGGTGTCTCAGGTCTTATTTCCTCAACAGGAATAACTGGTCTTTCCTCTTCTACTGGTGTCTCAGGTCTTACCTCCTCAACCGGAATAACTGGCCTTTCTTCTTCTACTGGTGTCACAGGTCTTATCTCCTCTACAGGAGTAACTAATATTTCCTCTTCTACTCGTGTCTCAGATCTTATTTTCTCAATAAGGGTCACTGGCTTTTCCTCTTCAACAGGTGTCTCAGGTCTTACCTCCTCTACAGGAGTAACTGGCCTTTCCTCTTCTTCTGGTGTCTCGGGTCTTACCTCCTCTACAGGAGTAACTGGTTCGTCATCTTCTACTGGTGCCTCAGGTCTTACCTCCTCTACAGGAGTATTTATTTTTTCCTCTTCTACTGGTGTTTCAGGTCTTATCTTATAAGTACAATATTGTTCCTCCTCCGGCAAATCTATTCTGCTTTGTGTAGTGACATCTCCTGGGTAAAGCTTAGCGTGGTCCTTCGAGAAGAGAAATGGGTCTATTTTTTCTGTTTCTTCAGACATTGTTGACCGTTCTTCAACCGCAAATGTGTAGCTTTGAACTGTAACCGATTGTTCACTCTCAAATGCCATTTCTTTTACTTCTTCCTCATCCTGTTTCTCTTCAAAAGAAACATGTTCAGTAGATATAACCTCAGGTGGCTTTTCTTCATCACTAGCTTCTTCAACCCATTTATCAAAGAATGTCACAATTTCTGCAACACTTTTACGTTTTTCTTCTACTACACCACATTCATCAACAAAAGGAGCTGCTTCCTCAGACCAAGGACTGCATTCATCAATTTCCCGAGGCTCTGGTAGCCGTTGCAATTCAACAGCTTCCAGCTCTGGTGTTAGCCCAGTGGCAGCTGTATGAGGTATTGATTCAGCCTCAAACAGAGATTCTTTTGTTAGAACCTCCTTTATATCTACTGGTGGACTGACTACGTCTTTTTCTCTTTCACTTTGATCTTCCCTTATTTTATTCTCCTCAACATCTTTGTCCCCTTCCTGTCTTTTCAACTCAATGTCATCATCATCATCCTTAGATCTGACCTCAAACATGCCAATTATGTCAGCAACACTTTTCCTCTTTTCCTCATTGTCTTTCAATTCTTTATGGTCATGTAATTAATGTTCGAGATTTTTGGATCAAGCAAGAATAATGCAAATTTCAGGCATAGGGAGTAAGTGCAATAATCATTTGTCAAAATTAACAAAGTAGAAGTAATTCAATGTATTAAATTATCAGATATTGAACAAATACGTAACCGTTTCCCATCCACAGGAGAAGGCATGGAAAAGAGCAAAGCAAATATTATGTTAGAATATGTTTACTTATTGTATAACATCAAATATATCTAACATTTGTGGATAGGCTCACAAAAGCATTGCAAGCTTTAACTAGAAGCTAGTGTGATATACCAAGCGATCACCCAATATTTTCTATATCTAAATGTAGATAAAATTGTTGGCTTGCATTATGATTTACCATTATATGTATTATGTATGAATATATAATTGGATATAATTCGGTGAAAAATTGAAAAAATAAATTCATCATTGGCCTTATGATTATTCGATGAATAAACGAGCACTTACATGCGAAATTCGATAACAACACAAAGCTGAGCAGGACTTTTGGTGGGTGCATAAAACCTAGATTATCCATGTTACTCCAACGAGACACTTGTCAATGGAGGGAATGAGGCCAATGAGTTGAGTCAGTCTGCAGAGTCCACTCTGTTAAAAACTGAACAGATAAGCTGATAAAAGTGAAGAAAGCTGCTGTAACCGTACAGGTAGAAAGAACATCACAAATCCGTGCTGAAAACAGATGCAATGTTGCAAAATTAACAATTTCAATAATTTGGATGATGAGTTATGCACCCACAGATAGGCGCAAGTGAACCCAAGGGTCAACAGACTAGTGACCCCATAGGTTGGTGCTAGTGCCTCTGCTGATAAGGCTGAATAATTCTTAATGTCCTGATGTATCATATTCATTGATCAATGGTGATCATACAATTGAACTTAATCAATTATCCATATAACATGCTGAAGCGACATCAATTACGGGTTTAACTCTGGAAAAAATTGAACATCACAGAAACTCCACAGCCCAATGAAGCAGATTTCATCCACTTTACTCCAATAAATATACCTAATACATGTAGAAGTTTGGAGTTCACCGAAAAATGTATGTACACTATATGAAGAATTGTACAATGAAATTTCAACCAACAACAAAAGATTGGTTGAAGCCTTAAGATTTTTTCTGAGTAATAATATCCAGATGCCAACGACAGAATTTGACAGAACGCGAGATACAACATCAAAACACATATGTATACAAAAAGGAGTTTCCGTGACTGGAATCATGCTTAATCATACTTGATGAAAAGGAATTATTATTATCAATTGAGGATTGATTGATGATAATAAAAGAATTTAATTCAAATGATCAGTTCATGCAATAATCAATGATTTGTGCATGTACCTTCAGCACCGATAGTATCTTGATCGAATCCCGTGTCATCATGCATGGCTACAAAAAGGGAACAGACATGAGTAAGAGATTGTGGACAACACCAAAAATTGTTGGTTTCAGGTTCAGACACCGACCAATGTTTACAGTAGCAAACGAAAGACCAATTTTATAGAAAGCAAAATGTCCCCAAAGGTATTTTCATGAAGAACCCATTTGTGGTGCAAAACGAAGATCAATGGCATAAAGAAACACGACTAGTACTTGACTAGTAAAGTTGAAGTTTGGTTTTTACACAAAAACAATAACCATACGAGAATTCTGACATTTTGCTTAATTATATATTCTCTGCTTCCACATAAATAACACACACATATAAACAACAGACACAGCAACCATACTTCTCATACTTTTATCGGTCAATTATTCAATACACTTTATTTCATATTTCTATTCATTCTTTATGCATGTATGATTGAATAAAGCACAATAAGCGTTTGATATAATCAAACAGTGGTATATGTGGTTTTCATGAAGCGTTGCTGTGCTGGTTGAAAGAACTATTGGATTTTATACCTGGGCTAGTTGGAAGTTCTGCAATAAAACATGATATAAGTTTGAAAATATAAGTAGTGAATGGATAACAATAACTGGTTTATCACCAGACTGCATGGAAAAGTGCTAGAAAACTAGAAAATGAATTAGCTCTAGTCATGCAGCACTGATTTAGTCATGTACAAAAAATATAACTCCACTAAACAATATAATGACTGATGAAAGTGCGTTGTGGTGTATATATATACATATATATAAATATAAACAAGGGCAGTGATCAGTTGAGGCAAAATGTGGGCACACAATGATGAGAACCGAAGAAAAAGACTCGTCTAAGGTGAACACCATGTACCTTCGGCCTCTTTCTCTAGTCCAAAATATTTAACATAATCATCATCCTCGCAAGGACTGGTGAGGTCTTCAGTTACAGTAATGGTAGGTGTTCCCGGTTGGTCATCATCAACATTGTTTAGCAAAACTGAAAGGTTAGAAATATTCTTTTGTTCTATGGACTTAAATTTCACTCAGCCGCAATGGAACATTTCTAAGTGAAATATAACGGTGATGATGAAGTAGAAAAAACCTGAAATGAAATTTTTGTTAGATCGAGGTAAAAATGTTTTGCTGAAGTTGTTCCTAGTGTCTTTGCTAACTAGCATACAAACACGTTTTGAAAAGTTAAGATTCCTACAATTCCTGTGACAAAACTTTGCTTAAGACGATACTCTTTAGCAGCGCTAACATTGACGAGTACTTAAACAGAATTTTACATTATTCAACAATAACAACATCGAGATATCGTTTCAGAGAAAACATTCCAAATTACATAAACATGCCAACCCTTTGTCAAATAAAAAAGATGGTGTGAAACACAGAGGCATCTAGAAAAAATGCAAATAATTTCCAGCTCTTTAATTCAAAATTTGATGATCACCATTTCAAAAATAGCAAGAAGAGAGTCCATGTGTCACTTAAGTATCATACTACAGAGTTATTACGGTATTAATCAAAAGTTTCCTCTGAAAACATGACAGGTTTTACTTTTACACACAGAATTATACAAAAAGTGAAATACTATATATCAAGCAGGTTAATCAGAATGTTCATTCATTTATCTAGGCTAAAACATTCATCATCGAAGCTGTGTATGATTACTAATTTCAAGATTTTGAAGTAGTGATTACTGAACACAACTCCTCCCTGACTACGCTTTAACTTTTAGTGACTAAAAATGACTGAAGAAAGTGCAATATGATATGCATGTAAATGAATTATAAATAGAAGAATAGAAATCCTGGGCCAAGTTATTGATACAGATATTAAAATAACAACCCTTCATTTGTACAGATAATAAACTGTAGTAAACAGTAAACAAAGAGGTTTTTAATTTATGAAAATTTTCACGAATCTCATTCTCAAGTTTCCAGAGCCACCAAGACGTCTGTTGTAAAGATTCAAAGAAAAACAAGTAGTCAGAATAGAGTCGAGAAAGAATCAAAGAAATTAAAATGAACAAACTTTGATTCTTCAGGATTAGTAATTCATAAACATGCCAACACGAACAAGGGCAGTTCCAAACTCGTTGTAACGAAGCAAGTTAGATGATGTGGGGGATACAACATTTACTACATTATCTCTAATACCGTCATGGAGTCGTAGGTGTACATACAATAACCAGAAACCATAGAGTCCAGAGCATATTGACCAGAAATTCTTTTCTAAGCATAATCTTCTTTGAATGATATTTAGCAACTCCTAAGTAAAAGCATTCCTTATTATCATTAGTGGATTAATCTATCGTGCCATATGAAAAATTAAGCTGGCGAGCCTATTGTTCAGTTCAAGCAATAACAGCGGTGAAACTGCGGATGTTTTTGTGACAATTTCTGGAAATTTATATCTGTAAAAAGAAACAACCCTGTCTTAAGGAAGCTTCCATGTGTGTGCATGCAATATCTGTTTGATGATGTTCGCTTTATGTCAGCAATAAGATATAGATGGAAATGAGAAAGAAAAGATTCTGAAATTTTGAAAAAAGATTGTTATAGAGAAAACTGCGGAAGCAGCACTTTGTTAATTTCATATATTACTGTAGCCACTAACTCAAAGCTGCGTAATTCAGAATTCAATCAGACAATAAAATGACCACTCATCCTCATGAATTTATTGGGAAGCTGACAATGAGAAATCAAATTGACTGGCAACACAGTTTTCTCTTGTCAAAGCTAGGAAATGAATAAACACCAAGGTAAAAGCTAGGGTATGTTAATTTTGAGGAGTAGTGCTTGTCAATCATCCAAAAATCAATTATAATTATTCTATCCCTGAGGTTTACTTGAGTACCACGAGGAAGGATCAGTTCTATTGTCTAGAATTCATCAGTGCAAGGGATATAGAAAGATGGAATCACTAGCTAGGAAAGTACCTGGACTACTAGATCCAGCCACCTGCTCGACATGTTTTTTCTTCTTTTTCTGTGACTTTTCCTTAGCAGGTTTGGAATCGTTTTCTTTATCACAAGATTCATGGTCTGGGAATGTCTGACTCTCACCCACAGATATTGAAGAGGCCTCGATATTAACATCTAACTGAGAATCAGAACTTTTTTGTCCATTGACACTGTATTCACCAGACTTATTGTATTTATCGACAAGAAATGCCAATGATTTCCGACGCTCTAATTCGGACTCAGCCATAATAGTTTCATCGATTTGAATGAGACCAGTTTTTGGCTCAGACACAATTACATTTTCGGAACGTTCACATTCAACAACATCAGTATATTCCGTATCGGTTACAATATCACGAGTGTTATACGTTGAACCTTCTTGTATCACAAGTTCTCTACCCCAGGAATAATACGCCTCAGTTAGTTCCATATCGCGCTCATGATGAGAGAAGAATATGCCCGCTTCTCCAGAGTACTGGGCTGAACGTTGGACCGTTGGTTTTGGATGTGCAGAGGAGTGTATGCGAGTAGAGTGATCAGATTTTATATGTTCTTGTGGTGAGGTTTGAATACATTGCACAATATGAGCTAAAGACTCTTTTGGTAAACTAGTTCTCAGAACACCAGATCCAGCAACTATGATATCAGACTCTCCCCTCTCTGCTCCGATGACTTTTTGTAATCCTGGATGAACAGTTATTTGTTCTAATGCTACCTTCAGTCCAGCCTCTGATCTCTCTGTCTGGGGAAGTTGGTCGGGTGAGATTTCATAGAGGAGGTTGCTGTAGGTGGTCAAAGTTTGTCGCTTTTTTTCTGGAACATATATAGTGGAACGTGATGTTTGAACAAATCTTTCAGAATGATCAATATTATGAGTTATCCTAAGAGGCTCAATGAGGCTTTCAGTTTCAGTGGAGTCACTTTCACTAGTGCAACTAGATAGTACAACCTTTTCAACTGTTAAACGTGGTGCATGGAGTTCAGATTTCATAACTGTCACTGAATCTGATGGCTGTAATGGAATACTGTCAATCGGACTAGACTTTTCAGAGGATGGAGATACTGAGGATGTGACAGAGAGATCAATACTGGTCCGTGATATGCTTCTTGTTTCCTCACTATGATCTACAGATGGTGCATCAGCATCGGTCTGTGTAAGAACTAATTCACTGATATGTCTCTGAGGAATCTCAGACATCACATTTATAAATGGAATTAACGAAATTTCAGTTGCATAATGTTCAGGGTAGGGAACACATATGTGTATTTCATCAAATTCCTCTACATTTCGATAAAATGATGACCTAAAATGAGATTTTGTGGAATCATGATCTTTGGGCTCAGTGCTGACAAGCATAATGTTGACTCCAGCAACATGTTTGGGTTGCTCTTGGACATCATTGACTTCCACAGCTAATTCCACAGTAGTAACGCATTTCAGAGTATCATTTTTAGCTATGATAACCTCTTCAGTGTGGTCTACAGCGGGGATCTCCAAAGAATCTGTATCGTAAATTAACTTATCTCGGTCAGTAGGTTTGGTGTCTGGTGGTGGTTTTGTTACATCCTCTGAGACAGGAGATTGAATCTTTTTTGGCTGATGTGGTGATATCACCTCGGTTGGTTTGTCGTCAGTGAAACTTTCAGGCTCACTAGGGGTGACCTCAGATAATGAGGATATTACCTGTTCAGGCGGAGGCTCTTCCACCTCAGGTATTAATACCTCATCTGAGACAGGAGATTGAATTTCTTTTGACTCGGGTGCTAATATAACCTCTGTTGGTTTCTTTTCAGTCAAAGCTTCAGGTTCAACAGGGGTAACCTCAGATATTGGAGATGGTACCTGTTCAGGTGATGGCTCTTCAGCTTCATGTTTTAACACCTCATCTGACACAGGAGATTGAATCTCCTTTGGCTCAGGTGCTATTATAACCTCTGCATGTTTGTCTTCAGTCAAAACTTCAGGTTTACAAGGGGTGATCTCAGGTAGTGGAGATAACACCTCTTCAGGTGATGGATCTTCAGCCTGAGATTCTAATACCTCATCCAACACAGGAGATTGATAATCTTTAGGCTCAGGCGCTATTATAACCTCAGTAGGTTTATCTTTAGTTAAAGCTTCAGGTTCACCAAGGGTTACCTCAGATAGTTGAGGTGAAGGCTCTTCAACCTCAGTTTTAGGTATATCCTCTGAGACAGGAGATTCAATCACCTTTGGTTCGCTAGGGGTAACCTCAGAAAATGGAGATAATACCTTGACAGGAGTAAGCTCATCAGCCTCCTGTTTTGAAACATCCTCTGAGACAGCCGATTGAATCTCTTTTGGCTCGGGTGCTGATATAACCTCAGTTGGTTTGTCTTCAGTCAAAGGTCCAGGTTCAACAGGGGTGACCACAGATATTGGAGATGCTTCCTCTGCAGGAGTAAGCTCATCCACTTCCTGTTTTGATACATCCTCTGCTGACACAGGAGATTCAATCTTTTTTGGCTCAGGTGCTGATATAACCTGTGTTGGTTTGTCTTCAGTCAAAACTTTAGCTTCACTAGGGGTAACCTCAGAGAGTGGAGATGGTACCTGTTCAGGTGATGGCTCTTCAGCCTCAGGATCTAAAACCTCATCTGACACAGGAGTTTGAATCTCTTTTGGCTCAGGTGCTGATATGACCTCTGTTGGTTTGTCTTCAGTCAAAACTTCAGGTTCAATAGGGGTAACCTCAGATATTGGAGATGGTACCTGTTCTGGCGATAGCTCTTCAGCCACAGGTTCCAATACCTCATCCGACACAAGAGATTGAATCTTTTTTGGCTCAGGTGCTGATATGACCTCTGTTAGTTTATCTTGAGTCAAAGCTTCAGGTTCACCAGGGGTCACCTCAGATATTTGAGACATATTTTTTTCAGGTGAAGGCTCTTCAGCCTTAGTTTTGGATATATCCTCTGAGACAGGAGATTCAATCTCCTCTGGCTCAGGTATTGCTATACCCGGCGTTGGTTTGTCTTCGATCAAAACTTCGGGTTCACTAGGCGTCACCTCAGATATCGGAGATGGTACATGTTCAGGTGATGGCTCTTCAGCCTCAGGTTTTAATACCTCATCTGACACAGGATATTGAATCTCTTTAGGCTCAGGTGCTAATATGACCTCTGCTGGTTTGCCTTCAGTCAAATCTTCAGGTACACTAGGTGTACCCTCAGATAGTGGAGATATTACCTCATCAGGTGATGGCTCTTCAGCCCCAGGTTCCAATACCTCATCTGCGACAGGAGATTGAATCTGTTTTGGCTCAGGTGCTGATATAACCTCAGTTGGTTTGTATTCAGTCAAAACTTCATGTTCGCTAGGGGTAACCTCAGATAATGGAAATGGTACCTCTGCAGGAGTAAGCACATCAGCCTCAGGCTTTGAAACATCCTCTGCCGAGACAGGAGATTCAATCTCCTCTGGCTCAGGTGCTGATATGACCTCTGTTGGTTTTTCTTCAGTCAAAACTTCAGGTTCAATAGGGGTAACCTCAGATATTGGAGATGGTACCTTTTCTGGTGATGGCTCTTCAGCCTCAGGTTCCAATACCTCATCTGACACAAGAGATTGAATGTCTTTTGGCTCAGGTGCTGATATGACCTCAGTTGGTTTATCTTCAGTCAAAGCATCATGTTCACCAGGGGTCACCTCAGGTTTCAATACCTTATCTGAGACAGGAGATTGAATCTCTTTTGGCTCAGGTGCTGATATAATCTCTGTTGGTTTATCTTCAGTCAAAGGTTCAGGTTCACCAGGGGTAATCTCAATAATTGGAGATTCTTCCTCCCCAGGAGTAAGCTCATCAGCCTCAGGTTTTAATTCCTCATCAGAGACAAGAGATTGAATCTGTTTTGGCTCAGGAGCTGATATAACCTCAGATGGCTCGTCTTCAGTCAAAGCTTCAGGTTCACTAGGGGTAACCTCGGATAATGGAGATAATACCTTTGCAGGAGTAAGCTCATCAGCCTCCTGTTTTGAAACATCCTCTGCCGAGACACGAGATTCAATCTCCTCTGGCTCAGGTGCTGATACGACCGCTATTGGTTTGTCTTCAGTCAAAACTTCAAGTTCACTAGGCGTCACCTCAGATATTGGCGATGATACATGTTCAGGTGATGGCTCCTCAGCCTCAGGTTCCAATACCTCATCTGAGAAAGGAGATTGAATCTGTTTTAGCTCAGGTGCTGATAAAACCTCAGTTGGTTCGTCTTCACTCAAAGCTTCAGGTTCTCTAGGGGTAACCTTGGATAATGGAGATGGTATCTCTGCAGGAGTAAGCGCATCAGCCTCAGTTATAGATAAATCTTCCGAGATAGGAGATTGAATCTCCTTTGGATCAGGTGCTGATAGAAAATCTGTTGGTTTCTCTTCAGTCAAAGCTTCAGGTTCACCAGGGATAACCTTAATAATTGGTGATGCTTCCTCCCCAGGAGTAAGCTCATCTGCCTCAGGTTTTGAAACATCCTCCGAGACAGCAGATTGTATCTCTTTTGGCTCAGGAGCTGATATGACCTCAGTTGGTTTGTCTTCAGTCAAAGCTTTAGGTTCACCAGGGGTAACCTCAGATATTGGAGATGGTACCTGTTCAAATGATGGCTCTTCAACCTCAGATTGTAATATCTCATCTGACAAAAGTGATTGAATCTCTTTTGGCTCAGGTGCTGATATGACCTCTGTTGGTTTGTCTTCAGTCAAAACCTCAGGTATACTAGGTGTCCCCTCAGATAGTGGAGATAACACCTCTTCAGGTGATGGCTCCTCAGCCTCAGGTTCTAATACCTCATTCGACATGGGAGATTGAATCCTTGTTGGCTCAGGTGCTGATATGACCTCAGTTGGTTTATCTTCAGTCAATGCTTCAGGTTCACCAGGGGTCACCTCAGATAGTTGAGACTTATCTTCTTCAGGTGAAGGCCCATGAGCCTCAGTTTCAGATATTTCCTCTGAGATAGGAGATTCAATCACCTTTGGCTCAGGTATTATTACTATAACCTGCGTTGGTTTGTCTTCGATCAAAACTTCCGGTTCACTAGGGGTAACCTCAGATATTGGAGATGGTACCTGTTCAGGTGATGGCTCTTCAGCCTCAGGTTTTAATACCTCATCTGACACAGGAGATTGAATCTCTTTAGGCTCAGGTGCTAATATGACCTCTGCTGGTTTGCCTTCAGTCAAATCTTCAGGTACACTAGGGGTGCCCTCAGATAGCGGAGATAATACCTCATCAGGTGATGGCTCTTCAGCCCCAGGTTCCAATACCTCATCTGCGACAGGAGATTGAATCTGTTTTGGCTCAGGTGCTGATATAACCTCAGTTGGTTTGTCTTCAGTCAAAGCTTCATGTTTGCTAGGGGTAACCTCAGATAATGGAGATGGTACCTCTGCAGGAGTAAGCTCATCAGCCTCAGGCTTTGAAACATCCTCTGCCGAGACAGGAGATTCAATCTCCTCTGGCTCAGGTGCTGATATGAACTCTGTTGGTTTGTCTTCAGTCAAAACTTCAGGTTCAATAGGGGTAACCTCAGATATTGGAGATGGTACCTTTTCTGGTGATGGCTCTTCAGCCTCAGGTTCCAATACCTCATCTGACACAAGAGATTGAATGTCTTTTGGCTCAGGTGCTGATATGACCTCAGTTGGTTTATCTTCAGTCAAAGCATCATGTTCACCAGGGGTCACCTCAGATAGTTGAAACGTATCTTCTTCAGGTGAAGGCTCCTTAGCCTCTTCAGGTTCACTATGGGTAAACTCAGAGAGTGGAGATGGTACCTGTTCGGGTGATGGCTCTTCAGCCTCAGGTTCCAATACCTCATCCGACACAAGAGATTGAATTTCTTTTGGCTCAGGTGCTGATATGACCTCAGTTGGTTTATCTTCAGTCAAAGCATCATGTTCACCAGGGGTCACCTCAGATAGTTGAAAAGTATCTTCTTCAGGCGAAGGCTCTTCAGCCTCAGTTTTAGATACGTCCTCTGAGATAGGAGTTTCAATCTCCTTTGGCTCAGGTATTGCTATAACCTGCTTCTGTTTGTCTTCAATCAAAACTTCAGGTTCACTATGGGTAAACACAGAGAGTGGAGATGGTACCTGTTCAGGTGATGGCTCTTCAGCCTCAGGTTCTAAAACCACATCTGACACAGGAGATTGAATCTCCTTTGGATCAGGTGCTGATATGACCTCTGTTCGATTTTCTTCAGTCAAAGCTTCAGGTTCACCGGGGGTCACCTCAGATAGTTGAGACATATCTTCTTCAGGTGAAGGCTCATGAGCCTCAGTTTCAGATATATCCTCTGATATAGGAGATTTAATCTCTTTTGGCTCAGGTGCTGATATAACCTCAGTTGGTTTGTCTTCAGTCAGAGCTTCAGGTTCACTACGGGTAACCTCGGATAATGGAGATAATACCTTTGCAGGAGTAAGCTCATCAGCTTCAGGCTTTGAAACATCCTCTGCCGAGACAGGAGATTCAATCTCCTCTGGCTCAGGTGCTGATATGACCTCAGTTGGTTTATCTTCAGTCAAAGCTTCATGTTCACCAGGGGTCACCTCAGATAGTTGAAATGTATCTTCTTCAGGTGAAGGCTCCTTAGCCTCTTCAGGTTCACTATGGGTAAACTCAGAGAGTGGAGATGGTACCTGTTCGGGTGATGGCTCTTCAGCCTCAGGTTCCAATACCTCATCCGACACAAGAGATGGAATTTCTTTTGGCTCAGGTGCTGATATGACCTCAGTTGGTTTATCTTCAGTCAAAGCATCATGTTCACCAGGGGTCACCTCAGATAGTTGAAAAGTATCTTCTTCAGGTGAAGGCTCTTCAGCCTCAGTTTTAGATACATCCTCTGAGATAGGAGTTTCAATCTCCTTTGGCTCAGGTATTGCTATAACCTGCGTCTGTTTGTCTTCAATCAAAACTTCAGGTTCACTATGGGTAAACTCAGAGAGTGGAGATGGTACCTGTTCGGGTGATGGCTCTTCAGCCTCAGGTTCTAATACCTCATCTGACACAGGAGATTGAATCTCCTTTGGATCAGGTGTTGATATGACCTCTGTTCGATTATCTTCAGTCAAAGCTTCAGGTTCACCGGGGGTCACCTCAGATAGTTGAGACATATCTTCTTCAGGTGGAGGCTCATGAGCCTCAGTTTCAGATATATCCTCTGATATAGGAGATTGAATCTCTTTTGGCTCAGGTGCTGATATAACCTCAGTTGGTTTGTCTTCAGTCAAAGCTTCAGGTTCACTAGGGGTAACCTCGGTTAATGGAGATAATACCTTTGCAGGAGTAAGCTCATCAGCCTCAGGCTTTGAAACAACCTCTGCCGAGACAGGAGATTCAATCTCCTCTGGCTCAGGTGCTGATATGACCTCTGTTGGTTTGTCTTCAGTCAAAACTTCAGGTTTAATAGGGGTAACCTCAGATATTGGAGATGGTACCTGTTCTGGTGATAGCTCTTCAGCCTCAGGTTCCAATACCTCTTCCGACACAAGAGATTGAATCTCTTTTGGCTCAGGTGCTGATATGACCTCAGTTGGTTTATCTTCAGTCAAAGCTTCATGTTCACCAGGGGTCACCTCAGATAGTTGAAACGTATCTTCTTCAGGTGAAGGCTCTTCTGCCTCAGGTTCTAATACCTCATCTGACACAGGAGATTGAATCTCCTTTGGATCAGGTGCTGATATGACCTCTGTTGGTTTCTCTTCAGTCAAAGCTTCAGGTTCACCAGGGGTAACCTCAGTAATTGGTGATGCTTCCTCCCCAGGAGTAAGCTCATCAGCCAACTGTTTTAAAACATCCTCTGAGACAACAGATTGAATCCATTTTGGCGCAGGTGCTGATATGACCTCTGTTGGTTTGTCTTCAGTCAAGGCTTCAGGTACACTAGGGGTAACCTGAGATAGTGGAGATAATACCTGTTCAGGTGATCGCTCTTCAGCCTCAGGTTCCAATAACTCATCTGAGACAGAAGATTGAATCTGTTTTGGCTCAGGTGCTGATATAACCTCAGTTGGTTTGTCTTCACTCAAATCTTCAGGTTCACTAGGGGTAACCTCAGATAATGGAGATGGTCCCTCTGCAGGAGTAAGCTTATCAGCCTCAGGCTTTGAAACATCCTCTGCCGAGACAGGGGATTCAATCTCCTCTGGCTCAGGTGCTGATATGACCTCTGTTGGTTTGTCTTCAGTCAAAACTTCAGGTTCAATAGGGGTAACCTCAGATTTTGGAGATGGTACCTGTTCTGGCGATAGCTCTTCAGCCTCAGGTTCCAATACCTCATCCGACACAAGAAATTGAATCTCCTCTGGCTCAGGTGCTGATATGACCTCTGTTAGTTTATCTTGAGTCAAAGCTTCAGGTTCACCAGGGGTCACCTCAGATAGTTGAGACATATTTTCTTCAGGTGAAGGCTCTTCATCCTTAGTTTTGGATATATCCTCTGAGACAGGAGATTCAATCTCCTTTGGCTCAGGTATTGCTATACCCTGCGTTGGTTTGTCTTTGATCAAAACTTCGGGTTCACTAGGGGTCACCTCGGAGAGTGGAGATGGTACCTGTTCGGGTGATAACTCTTCAGCCTGAGGTTCTAATACCTCATCTGACACAGGAGATTGAATCTCCTTTGGATCAGGTGCTGATATGACTTCTGTTGGTTTCTTTTCAGTCAAAGCTTCAGGTTCACCAGAGGTAACCTCAATAATTGGTAATGCTTCCTCCCCAGGGGTAAGCTCACCAGCCTCAGGTTTTGAAACATCCTTTGAGACAGCAGATTGAATCTCTTTAGGCTCAGGTGCTGATATGACCTCTGTTGGTTTGCCTTCAGTCAAAACTGCAGTTACACTGGGGGTGGCCTCAGATAGTGGAGATAATACCTCTTCAGGTGATGGCTCTTCAGCCTCTGATTCCAATACCTCATCCGACACAGGAGATTGAATCTCTTTTGGCTCAGGTGCTGATATGACCTCTGTTGGTTTGCCTTCAGTCAAAACCTCAGGTACACTAGGAGTAACCTCAGATATTGGAGATAGTACCTGTTCAGGTGAAGGCTCTTCTGCCTCAGGTTTTATTACCTCATCTGCGACAGGAGATTGAATCTGTTTTGGCTCAGGTGCTGATATAACCTCTGTTGGTTTTTCTTCGGTCAAAGCTTCAAGTTTAGCAGGGGTGACCATGGATATTGGAGATGCTTCCTCTGCTGGAGTAAGCTCATCAGCCTCAGGTTTTAATGCCTCATTGAAAACAGGAGATTGAATCTCTGTTGGCGCAGGTGCTGATATAACCTCTGTTGATTTGTCTTCAGTCATAACTTCAGGTTCACCGGGAGTGACCTCTGATATTGGAGATGGTACCTCTACAGGGGTAAGCTCATCAGCCTCCTGTTTTGAAGCATCCTCTGAGACAACAGATTGAATCTCTTTTGGCTCAGGTGCTGATATAACCTCAGTTGGTTTGTCTTCAGTCAAAACTTCAGGTTCACTAGGGATAACCTCAGAGAGTGGAGATGGTACCTGTTTGGGTGATGGCTCTTCAGCCTCAGGTTCTAATACCTCATCTGACACAGGAGATTGAATCTCCTTTGGATCAGGTGCTGATATGACCTCTGTTGGTTTCTTTTCAGTCAAAGCTTCAGGTTCACCAGGGGTAACCTCAATAATTGGTAATGCTTCCTCCCCGGGGGTAACCTCACCAGCCTTAGGATTTGAAACATCCTCTGAGACAGCAGATTGAATCTCGTTTGGCTCAGGGGCTGATATGACGTCAGTCGATTTGTCTTCAGTCAAAGCTTCAGGTTCACTAGGGGTAACCTCAGATATTGGAGATGGTACCTGTTCAGGTGATGGCTCTTCAGCCTCAGGTTTTAATACCTCATCTGACACAGGAGATTGAATCTCCTTTGGCTCAGGTGCTGATATGACCTCCGTTGGTTTGCCTTCAGTCAAAACTTCAGGTACACTAGGGGTAACCTCAGATATTGGAGATGGTACCTGTTCAGGTGATGGCTCTTCAGCCTCAGGTTTTAATACCTCATCTGACACAGGAGATGGAATCTCTTTTGGCTCAGGTGCTGATATGACCTTAGTTGGTTTGTCTTCAGTCAAAGCTTCAGGTACACTAGGGGTAACCTCAGATATTGGAGATGGTACCTGTTCAGGTGATGGCTCTTCAGCCTCAGGTTTTAATACCTCATCTGATGACACAGGAGATTGAATCTCTTTTGGCTCAGGTGCTGATATGACCTCTGTTGGTCTGCCTTCTGTCAAAACTTCAGGTACACTAGGGGTAACGTCAGATATTGGAGATGGTACCTGTTCAGGTGATGGCTCTTCAGCCTCAGGTTTTAATACCTCATCTGACACAGGAGATGGAATCTCTTTTGGCTCAGGTGCTGATATGACCTTAGTTGGTTTGTCTTCAGTCAAAGCTTCAGGTACACTAGGGGTAACCTCAGATATTGGAGATGGTACCTGTTCAGGTGATGGCTCTTCAGCCTCAGGTTTTAATACCTCATCTGATGACACAGGAGATTGAATCTCTTTTGGCTCAGGTGCTGATATGACCTCTGTTGGTCTGCCTTCTGTCAAAACTTCAGGTACACTAGGGGTAACGTCAGATATTGGAGATGGTACCTGTTCAGGTGATGGCTCTTCAGCCTCAGGTTTTAATACCTCATCTGATGACACAGGAGATTGAATCTCTTTTGGCTCAGGTGCTGATATGACCTCTGTTGGTCTGCCTTCAGTCAAAACTTCAGGTACACTAGGGGTAACGTCAGATATTGGAGATGGTACCTGTTCAGGTGATGGCTCGTCAGCCTCAGGTTTTAATACCTCATCCGACACGGGAGATTGAATCTCTTTTGGCTCAGGTGCTGATATGAACTCTGTTGGTCTGCCTTCAGTCAAAACTTCAGGTACACTAGGGGTAACGTCAGATATTGGAGATGGTACCTGTTCAGGTGATGGCTCGTCAGCCCCAGGTTTTATTACCTCATCTGCGACAGGAGATTGAATCTCTTTTGGCTCAGGTGCTGATATAACCTCTGTTGGTTTTTCTTCGGTCAAAGCTTCAAGTTTAGCAGGGGTGATCATGGATTTTTGAGATGCTTCCTCTGCTGGAGTAAGGTCATCAGCCTCAGGTTTTAATGCCTCATTGAAAACAGGAGATTGAATCTCTGTTGGCGCAGTTGCTGATATAACCTCTGTTGATTTGTCTTCAATCATAACTTCAGGTTCACCAGGAGTGACCTCAGATATTGGAGATGGTACCTCTACAGGGGTAAGCTCATCAGCCTCCTGTTTTGAAGCATCCTCTGAGACAGCAGATTGAATCTCTTTTGGCTCAGGTGCTGATATAACCTCAGTTGGTTTGTCTTCAGTCAAAACTTCAGGTTCACCAGGGGTAACCTCAGAGAGTGGAGATAATACCTGTTCGGGTGATGGCTCTTCAGCCTGAGGTTCTAATACCTCATCTGACACAGGATATTGAATCTCCTTTGGCTCAGGTACTGATAGAACCTCTGTTGGTTTCTCTTCAGTCAAAGCTTCAGGTTCACCAGGGATAACCTTAATAATTGGTGATGCTTCCTCCCCAGGAGTAAGCTCATCTGCCTCAGGTTTTGAAACATCCTCCGAGACAGCAGATTGTATCTCTTTTGGCTCAGGAGCTGATATGACCTCAGTTGGTTTGTCTTCAGTCAAAGCTTCAGGTTCACCAGGGGTAACCTCAGATATTGGAGATGGTACCTGTTCAAATGATGGCTCTTCAACCTCAGATTCTAATATCTCATCTGACAAAGGTGATTGAATCTCTTTTGGCTCAGGTGCTGATATGACCTCTGTTGGTTTGTCTTCAGTCAAAACCTCAGGTATACTAGGTGTCCCCTCAGATAGTGGAGATAACACCTCTTCAGGTGATGGCTCTTCAGCCTCAGGTTTTGATACCTCATCTGACACAGATGATTGAATCTCTTTTGGCTCAGGTGCTGATATGACCTCTATTGGTTTGCCTTCAGTCAAAACTTCAGGTACACTAGGGGTAACCTCAGATATTAGAGATGGTACCTGTTCAGGTGATGGCTCTTCAGCCTCAGGTTTTAATACCTCATCCGACACGGGAGATTGAATCTCTTTTGGATCAGGTGCTGATATTACCTCTGTTGGTTCCTTTTCAGTCAAAGCTTCAGGTTCACCAGGGGTAACCTCAATAATTGGTAATGCTTCCTCCCCAGGGGTAAGCTCATCAGCCTCCTGTTTTGAAGCATCCTCTGTGACAGCAGATTGAATCTCTTTTGGCTCAGGTGCTGATATAACCTCAGTTGGTTTGTCTTCAGTCAAAACTTCAGGTTCACCAGGGGTAACCTCAGAGAGTGGAGATGGTACCTGTTCGGGTGATGGCTCTTCAGCCTCAGGTTCTAATACCTCATCTGACATAGGAGATTGAATCTCCTTTGGATCAGGTGCTGATACGACCTCTATTGGTTTCTTTTCAGTCAAAGCTTCAGGTTCACCAGGGGTAACCGCAATAATTGGTAATGCATCCTCACCAGGGGTAAGCTCACCAGCCTCAGGTTTTGAAACATCCTCTGAGACAGCAGATTGAATCTCTTTTGGCTCAGGTGCTGATATAACCTCAGTTGGTTTGTCTTCAGTCAAAACTTCAGGTTCACCAGGGGTAACCTCAGAGAGTGGAGATGGTACCTGTTCGGGTGATGGCTCTTCAGCCTCAGGTTCTAATACCTCATCTGACATAGGAGATTGAATCTCCTTTGGATCAGGTGCTGATACGACCTCTATTGGTTTCTTTTCAGTCAAAGCTTCAGGTTCACCAGGGGTAACCGCAATAATTGGTAATGCATCCTCACCAGGGGTAAGCTCACCAGCCTCAGGTTTTGAAACATCCTCTGAGACAGCAGATTGAATCTCTTTTGGCTCAGGTGCTGATATGACCTCTGTTGGTTTGTCTTCTCTCAAAACTTCAGGTTCACCAGGGGTTACCTCAGAGAGTGGCAATGATTCCTCTTCAGGTGAAGGCTCTTCAGCCTCAGGTTTTAATACCTTATCTGAGACAGGAGATTTAATCTCTTTTGGCGCAGGTGCTGATATAACCTCTGTTGGTTTGTCTTCAGTCAAAACTGCCGGTTCACTAGGGGTGACCTCAGATAGTGGAAATAATAACTCATCAGGTGAAAGTTCTTCAGTCTCAGGTTTTAATACCTCATCTGAGACAGGAGATGCGATCAATTTTAGCTCAGGCGCTGATATAACCTCTAGTTCTTTGTCTTCAGTCAAAGCTTCAGGTTCACTGGGGGAAATCTTGGATAGTTGAGATACTTCTACTGGGTTGTCTTTAGTCAAAATTTCATGTTCACTAAAGGTGAACTCAGTTAGTGGAGATAATACCTGTTCAGGTGAAGACTCTTCAGCCTTAGGTTTTAATACCTCATCTGAGACAGGTGATCGAATATCTTTTGGCCCAAGGGCATCATCGTGAGGTGATACCTCCTCCTCTTTTTGCTCAGGTGTAGATATCTCTTCTATTGGATTTACTTCAGTTGCAGCTTCAGTTTCACCCATAGATGAATTGGTTGGTATCTTCTCAGATTTGGCCTCATAACCTATTTCCTCAGGAATACTGTTTTGCTCGGTATCAAGTGGCTTTTCATACCCTAAAATTTCTGATTGCCTATCCGTATAGAATGTACCAATATCAGGTTTTTGAATAAATACTGTCACTGGTTTTGGAGTTTTATCTTTTCGAGAATCATCTGTAGTAGAAATCATTTCCACTTTCTGTGAAATTTCAGGTTTATTTATCTCAACCATTTTATCAGGTTCATTTATCTTTACCATTTTATCCTTCTCTTCTATGAACTCTTCTATGTGTTTGCATTCAGTTTGTCCAGGGGATAATTCAGGAAGTTCTTCACTTTTGAGAAGAGCAACCTCAATTTCTTTGTCAGGGGACATTATGGGTTTTTGGTCCTGACCTGTGTCCGTTTCTTTTTCTATCTCTTCTAATCTTAGTTCTTTGTCATTGTCTTTGGTGGAGCTTAATGAAATAGGGGAGAGGATATCAGTGCTAGGAGTTGGAGAAACATTTGTTTGATCTAGTTTTGTATCAACTTGTATGTGCAATTTATCTGTATCACATTCAAAAGTTGCTGTATCTATTGGTTCATGTTGTGAAATAGTTTTTGTGTAAAGATATGTATCATTTGCCTCCTCATCCAAATATTCTGGGGTTAAGGTGCTTTGTTCACTCATTTCAGTCTCTCCCATTAATGCCTGACATTCACTAGACACTGAAGATGAAGCAGATATTCTACTATCTACAGAACCATTTATATCAGTTTTACCATTAACTAAATCACTAAAAGCTGCACTTATAATTTCACTTTCATCTTGAGCACCTGAAAGTTTTGTTATTTGAGAAAATTTGCAATACACTTAGTTACAATATCAATGCCAGAACTCCTCATTAGCTAGTATGAAACATTTGATCAAGAGCTGGTTTGACAAATCCACACAGATCCACAACAAAAATGATACCAAATCTTATAGTGTGCATCGAATTTTGTGCATTATGATTGGGTTAAACTTGGTTTAGGTCTGTTAGTCAGCTCATGATATAACAGCATTATCACTAATCTAGCTTTGATATCAATATTCTTTCATACATTCATCAGTCGGGACTGATTGTATGGATAGCTCTATGCTCTATGGTTTCAGTACCAGTAAAGAATCAAACTTACCTTGATCGGACGATGTCTGATCCAAGAATTCATCACTTACAGATTTCGTAGTGACACTCTGTGTAGTACGTGTTTTGATTACTTTACGTTTGACAAGTGTGCCATCGGGCAAAGTTTCCTCAAATTCTTCAACTTGTGTATCAGTTTCGGGTTCTCCTTCAATAACATCTCCATCTTGATATTCTTCTACGTATTGATCAACAGCATCATCTTCTAAACCGTATCCCTCTGCAGTGATTCGTGTAGTGATGTCCTGTGTTGTCCTAGTTTTCATTACACGGCGTTTAACAATTGTTCCATCGGGCAGAGTTTCCTCAAACTCTTGTACATCAGTCTCCGAAGTCGGTTCTCCTTTAATGACTTCTGTTTGTACTTTAACTGTTTCATCTGCAGGAACTTCTATTGACTCTGAAGAAACATCTGGAACATACTGGGCATCAACGGAGTCATCCTGTGTAACTTCAGGAGGTTGTCTTGAAATTATCTCCTCGAAAGTTTGAACATCTGTTCCAGAGCGACTCTTGGTTATTGTTCGAGTGATACGCTTCTTGATTCTGGTGCCATCAGGAAGAACATCATCGACTTCTTCAACCTCTGTTGTGATTTCCGGCTCATCCTCTGGAGGCTCACTGGAAATAATTTCTTCGAAAGTTTGAACGTCAGTGCCTGCGCGTGTTGTCGTGATTTTACGTGTGATGCGCTTCTTGATTCTAGTTCCATCGGGAAGAGTTTCATCGACTTCTTCCACTTCAGTAAGGACCTCAGGTTCATCTGGTTCCTCAAAAAATTGTGCAGCTTCTGCTGGCTCAACAGCTTCTGAGGCAACTGAAAGTAGACAGTGACAAAAAACTAAGCACATTTGATAAAAAATAACAAGACACTTATGTCAAGTTCACTTCCCTGGAGAATGATCAGCGGGACTGGTCTAACAAAATGATAGCAATTAAGAAATAAATGTGATATGGAATCTGACGCTGAAGTTGACACAAATGATCCGATACAGTAAGCATAGCAGTGAAGCAGCAAAATGGCATTACACGAATCATTCTCAGAAATTGACCAGCTATACATAGTTAGCCAGACAGCAGTCGAATACTCAGACTTGCTAAATCATAACTACCGGTACTTTTCTCTGCTTCAGCAATATACGAAATGGGGAAGATACTGTAAGTTTGACCGGGGTATTATGATTGTTACATATGTTATTTACCTTTAAGATGTTTAGTAGGAGGGCGTAGATGCAAGACCAAACTATTCTTCATAAACTTGTCAATCGAAAGCAGCAGTAGTAGATGTAGTAGTAGTGGATTATAGTTGTCACGCGCTGTTATAAGCTGCTCTAACACTAGCTGTTACACTGTAATCGTGCTTCACAACTAACTAACTACTACACAACATAGGGTGGGTGGGTTTACTAACTAGCTAACGAGGACAAGCAGTGCATTTGAGGAAAATATTCTTTTTTCTCATTACATGTAGGTGCATTGACAAATATATCTCTGGATACATATGAGCCAATATCTATGACCCTTATCCACGATATCTTGATTTTTCCAATCTAAGGTGAAGTTTATAAATTGTGCATGTAATTAAGGACAAGTGCAAAGTAATCTAGGACAAAGGACAACTCAAACGAGACAAACTGATGAGGACAACACCACAAACAACAAAGCAAGAAGATGTAAAAAAATTAAAAACAGAAGAATTAGATTCAAATAAGATTTGTATATAATATAATGATCAAGGAATATTTTGATATTTAAGTTTTAAAATGTAAATGCATTACAATGAGCAAACATGAACGATCAAACATGTACTAAAAACACTAAGAAACCAAGATCGACTGCCTAGCAAAATCTGTTAAAAGCATTAGCACGACAGTTAGCAAGATCTGTTTCAAAGGAATATTCTTAAGTCTATAAGTCATGTCACAGTTCAGCGACATAAGCAAATTATTGAAAATTGCTTGATAGTTTTTAACCTCCAACACTCAAAAATATTACAAGTCAGCAAAACATTTTAGCAAAAACAATCAATGAAACCAAGACATTTCAGAAGGAACCAATGATGGGAAACATCATCATTAGAAATACGTAGCTCTTCAATGGAGCTTGAATAATGGTTTAAAGATACCTACCGGGTTCTGGAGCTGCCATGGTTTTAGGTGCATTCTCTGGTGCAAGTAGATCATCTTGTGAAACCCACTCTTCAGTTTGGGCGAGACGAGCAGCGACTTCATCGTAATTAGTTCCTGACTCTTTTTGGACATCTGAAATGATAAATCAACCACAATTACAGCAATGAGTTATGTAGAGACTGGCAAAACAAAAAAAATGTGGAACATCCCATTACGTCAATAAAAATCTCAACATGAAACAGATTGATATGTATTGAATGAATTTGAAAAAAAAATTACTTTTCCTTTAAATTCTGATGAACTGATCATTTATAGAACAGATTTAGTATGAGAATGGTGCTTGAAAAAATAATACAGCACTTCACAAAAATCACTGGTGCCTGTTACTTATCAACCTCTAACAATGACACATAATATTTTCTCTCATTTTCTCTATTTACTCAGACAAACTTACGGTACAACATCTACATAATATTCACAACAAAATTTCAAACCAAATCTTTTCTCAATACCTCCTTATATTATATACTTTATATTTCTGGCTCATGAAAAGACCACCAGTTTATCATCAAGGAGTAAGGACATGTGTCAAACAAATATTCAAAGCCAGTTGAACATTAAAGGGTAGGGATACTGAGGAGGAGTGAGAAGTGTTTTTGATGTGATAGATCGAACTATCAACAACATAATAAGAATGGATCTCATTTACGGTTCATGTTGCATAGATCAGCCATACAAAGTCATCACTGTAACATCTTCATAGAGACGAGATCCATCCAAACATAACAGATCCATTTTTACCATTCGAAAGCAGCAAATCAAACTCGCAAGGTGATGAAAAGTGGTGACATGTTGGTAGCATGAGCCTACCTCTGTAGTGATGAGATAGTTAAAGACTACCTCTAGTGAAGAGGTAGTTAAGGACTATACCTCTGTAGTGACGGAACTAATGAAACAACGAATGAAACACTAAATGCTAAACAACGCCACCTATTGTCCACTCAAATCATCAGGCAAAGCCAACGAATTACGATTCTTTTATACCTTTCTTTACTCTAGTAACAACTTTTCTTTTAGTCCACTTAGAACCGTCCCATTCTTCAACCTCTGTAATTCGCTCTTCATATAAATCACCTTTAAGCAGCGTGAATATACATATATACATTTACATAGGATTGAGATATATATTTTGCTTAATGTATAAAAACAGTTCCTCAGTTTTCTGTACTCTTCTTTTATGTAATTACGTTTTCATCCTTACACTGAACTATAAGAATCTGCGGATATTTGCCACAACGTAAACAAAAAAGGATACCATAAAAGGATGGGTTTTTAAGAAGGGTATGAGTTCAAAGTGCACCTGCTGGTTGATCATTGTCAAATAGATTTGAATCAACAACTTGTATCCAAACACCCGAACATGAACAAGCACATCATTCACAAAGGCCAGGTATCTCATGCGATTCTTTTCATTGAAATAGTGTACCAATATAACACAATGTATTTAAACAGTGAGTTGAGAAGATATGAGTCGACCTGGTGCAAATCGGAATGATTCAAACAAACTTAATGGCAAATTTTAGGATCTTTTAGAACATAACTAAACAGAACTTCAACAGAAACTTATATTTTGAGAGGGATTATAATTGTTAGCTTCATTCAAATTAAAAAACTTAGAAATTTGTCTTCGTTGTTTTGGAAGGCAGTTTTTCTATTATTAGTTGGATTACAGATCAGCCGTAGAAATTTTCCGATTCTAGGTATTAAAAAAAATTCTTTTTTGCCTGCCGCCCCCCTTATTTTTAAGCATAGATATGAAAATAAAAATAAAAATTTATCATTTTTTTCACTGCCACATGATCTTTTGACATCACACACAAAAAATCACAATTGACAATGGACAATGGTAATTCTAACGAATATATTTGTCAGGTTCGTTCAGTAATAGTGTCACTTACAAATATGCCGGCGTCAGTTATGAGTGTAGGCAGTAAATAGACAACATTCAGGTATTATTATCCAAAATGCCTTCCAAAATGAAGCAAAATTTTTTTCAAATGCCCAATCACTAAATTATTAACGAATTCTAAGTTTTAAGTAAAAAAATTAAAAAAATTGTTCAAAATGTTTTTCTAATTTTTTTCCCACCTCCCAATCGTTTCAAGTTTGTCAAATCCGTAATCCAACTTATAATAAAAAAAGATGGCCTAAGAATAGATTTATGTTATATCTACTAAATTCTCGGAAATTTAGAATATACCTCGATAAATCAATGTATGGTATGATACTGATGTTCACCTGTTATAAAAGATAGATCATTGTGGGGAAGAAACCAGAATTTCTAACAAACAGCAGGGACATTTCAGAGTAGATTTCTAATTAGTATGAACATGCTATGATAAACTCGTAGAGGGGAATGATACATGATTTGACAAATTGAGAAATTAGGATTTTGAAAAGTGATATATGACTGAGCAAAGTTACGGTAAGATCGAGTTCTGCTTAGTTGTACTTCAAAGGAGCAAACAATTGCCAGGCAAGCAGCAGAATGAATTTTGTGATTTTTTCTTCCAAATCTTAGGAACACTGACAAAGATGGCAAATAGAAAGTACAATATACATAATCGATTCAAGAAAAATGAAAACCACATTCGTGAATATCAAATCTGGTTAGTCCATCAGGGAATTAATTGCATTAAAGATGCAAAGCAGACAATAGGCTAAGCTTCTTCACCACAAAGATCTTCTTTAATATATGTTGTGTGTTAAAGAGTATATAACCAGCAGATACCTTTATTTTCATTAGGTGTTGGGGGTGGTGTCTTAGTAGCATCGTGATCTGAAAAAGTGATCAGTGCAATCAAGTTAACTTGATTAAAGCAAAACCATATAGCCTAACTAATCCCCTCCAGTCAATGATATTCAATATCAATAGAATTGAAAATCAAAACTAGATAATAATAAAACGAACAAAAATGTTGCTCTATACTTGGACAGGGCCTATCTGAGGCAGCGTGCCTTGAATCATTTGTGATGTACGAAGCAAGTGTATAGACTTAAAATGAAGCTAATCCTATATGTGAGACACTTCACCAAGCTTATCTTAACAAACATGAGGCAAACAAAACGAAGTAAATAACTTTGATATTGCAGTACTAGTAAACGCAACTCCCAATTGAATGCTATAAGAATTGTTTGCTATTGTGTAAGCAGAAAAAGCTTGTCTTAAATAGAAGCCATTTTGTTAAAGTTTAGCAGGTTGGTAAGCGGAACATCTGTTAGCCTTTTATTTGCTATTTTCAGTTTTCGACAGAGTGAAGAACTTCCAAAATAGTGCAATAAGTTAAAGCAGCGAGTTAGAGGATATTTTTCATGTGTGGAGACACTTCATCAACAGATTTCGGATGCTCAGTTTTGTTGTACACTGAATATACCTTTTTTATCTTCACCTTCCTCGCTAGAAACAGACATGCGTTCATCTACGCCTTCATCTTTCAACGTATCGACTTTAGTTATAAAATCTTCGACTGGTGGTTCACGTTCAGTTTTATCAATTGTGTCTTCATGGATGGTCGGTGCTGTTGTCAGGGAGGAAACAGTATGATTTTGTTAGCAGTTAAACAGATAGTGGCGTAGTTACTTTGAAATTGGCTTCTTTAATTGGTAATTGTTTGTGTTCCATATCATAACAACTTGATTATAATATTTTCGTTAACAAAGCGACTATTTTATTATATTGCAAGTTTAAATGCTTATAACTTCTTACAACAAAGCACTAAAAATTGAGGAAAAAAAAACAAAAATGTTTAACATCAAATCTTTCACTTTCAAAGGTTTCCATGAACTGCAAAAATGTGGTCCAGAGAATTGATGTCTGCTAATCTATCTGTCTGTTCATGTAATGGTTCTACCATTAAGTGATGAGCTCGGTGGTTCAATTCAATTCCAATTATTTGGTAAAATTACTGTTATATTATATGCATCTATCATCAGAAAGGATAGAGCTAATCGCTGGAAAATTAATACAGACCATAATTAGTGTATTATGTAGGCCAAAGCTTTGTCAAGATTTTCAGACAAATATAACTTTATCAAATTATGCAGGCATCAGAATTTGGTATCGTTTCAGAAAGTGAAAGATATGAAGTTCAACTTTCAGGGGTCCTGGGACACCATGCCCACTTGGTGAAATGCTTGACCATATGAAAATGTTATCAATTGATGACCCGGAAACTCACCACAATCATACATTACAACTTGTCATGAGCTACAATTTTGCAATTTTGGTTACAAAAATGCGTAGAACCAATGATATGGAAATATAATTTCATTCTGCTTTTCAACCCTCCCCTCCTGGTGAACTTATAGAGAAACAAATGACCCCGAAACTCAAGATAACTGAAACAATGACCAAAACAAAATATGCATAGGTACCATTATAAACAGCAAAAATTGTACACAATTATCATTTGATGACCATTTGGCGAACACATTTTTTGTTATTCCCTTGATTATTATTATGGCACATTTTCTCTATTCTGAGCACTTAATAAAACAGCTAGCAGATTTGTGTCATTGTAATGACATTATTTGTGATAGGTGAATGAACGAGTGGTATCATTGTAAGCGCCATGGAACGATTACCCTACTAGGCTATATCTATTTCATCCTTAGGACCAATTATCAGTTTTTGGATGTTTTCAGTTTCACTGCACCCAAAAATCATGAAGGGTTAAACTTCTTTGCGGTACGATGAGGCGAGCCTATAAACGACAGGATGTTAAACGGCTGTGTCAGTTACAGTTGCTTTTGTAAAAACAGATCCGTGTCAGTGTAAATGTCTCCATCAGGAAGCTACAGACCTTGGAATTCTTGGCAAAAATGACCTTTTGTGGCATATTAAAGGTCACAAGATGCCCATCTTGGGTCTGATCGACACAATATTTGTGGATTCAGTCCACAGATGGACAGGTTAACGGACGGAAAGTGAACGCAATAGCCCCCCGGGACTTAAGTCCAAAGTGGGCTGAAAAGAAATAAATTCAACATTCATTGATCAATGACACAAAAAGATTGCACGTGGGGAATTATATAACCATAAACCTGTGGCTTCTTTTATGATATCTTCTCTCGACTGAAAAACTGATTACAAAATGGTATTGAGACAGGGAATTTCTTAATCCTTTTTTAAAAAGTACAACCCTGTATCAACTTAATTCATACCTTAGTAAATAGGCTAAGTGATGGGCTTTCTCTTATTCATGCATTATCAGTGCAACGGCAGCAAGACTCCTGAATCAGTTTTCCAGGGTATATACATGGATTCGAGTCAGTGATTTCAACTATTCACTAACGAAAAGAGACTCTAAATTTCAATATGTAGCACAGGAAGAAGTTTATGTCTTCATACACATGCAGATGAAGCCACAGGTAAAGGGCAAACATACACAAAATCATACAACAAACTCACTAATCAGACTACTGGACATTCACTTCATACAGTGCACATGCATACACTTTGGGATTGTACAGTGCAAATGCAGGAAACCTTCCACGCAATATGTGATAATGGAATTGTTAGTACAAGTACGTAGTGAGATATTGTTTGTGATGATGTGCATTATTATTAAGTGCAAACTATTCCTGTATTCGATAATATGCAAATTATGTAAGATATATAAGATGCATCTTTATCAATAGTTGAATTATCTTGAGTTATCCAATTATGTAGGCTAACATGATGTAAATGAGTACTTTTACTATTATCCTATTGAAAAAATGACCCGAAACATATTTTAGAACATTTAGTCTGACCACAATTCTATAACAACAAAGTTCTCTTGTACATTGAAAAATGAATGATACCAAAAATTCATCAATTTTTGTTGATACTGATAACAAAGCTATGTTTTCATTTCATTCCATTTCTTCAAAATGAATCACAAATAATCAGATAAGGGAGGTATGATTTGTATTGCTTTGGAGTGCTAACTTAAGTAAACGTAAAGAAATTGCACCATTGACAACACAGAACAAACTGTTTGTGCTGTTTATGGAAATGAAGGAGGAATAAACGTATTGGATTTGTGTGAGTTGTAATATCTAAAACCGTAATTCTAAAAAAAAACATAGTGCAATTCAGACCTTTACTATAATTGAGATCAAAATTAGTTACAATCTTTGATAAGGACCGATAGCCTATATCTATTGGCTAAATTGAGTACTGATCCAAAGAGATTATCAAAACAGTACAGACTCTTCAATCATATATGAACACAGAGGAGTCAATCGATTGAAATCATACACCAACATAATTGTAAGTTTTTCATATATGCCGTCCTTATTGGCTGTCATAAATCAGCCACTTCTGCTTGACAGCTAATGGTCGCTGTGAAATCAGATGAAGAATGGCTAAACTTTATATTGCATAACTGAACAGATCGCCGTCAGATAGAATGACAATATACCACCTTCATAGTTCAGCTTGTTCAGTTTTACCATAGAACTATAAGCGAACGGGAAGGCCAACTCTGTGACGTCACTATACATTTGCCTTTGATATCTGGATCAGTGCCCTCACCAGCAGCGATAAACAATAGGTTCTTGGAAATATTTTCGATTATATTTTCTCTGCGAGCATTGAACATTACCGCTTTTCAAGATTTGAAACAAATCAATGAGAAACGCTAAATTAAAAATAGAGACTGGAAACCAGTCTACAACCACTATTGCTTAACGCCACCGGTGAGGGTGCTGAACAAAACACAAGATTACTAGCTGTGCTTAGCGGATATTTGAAGAGTCGGCCTTCCCATTCGCTTACAGTTCTATGGTTCTGACTTTTGGTGACAGGTCTGATTACGCTATGAACGAAAAATAAATCTGGAGTGGTGATACACAACAATAATCATGCAGTCTAAAAACACTGTAGTACGTGTGGGTTCAGTGCACATGTACATGCCGATGATTTCTGTGTATATATTCAATGAATACCTTCATCATTAGGGATACTGTCAGTGGATATAGCCTGTGAATCGGCTAATAAATCCATCTGCTCGGCGAACGCTAACAGAGCGTCCTTCTTTCGTTTTTGCTCATTAGATAATTCATCGGACGATTTAGGATGTACGACTCCGCGTCGTTCGTCTAGCTCGGGTACGATATGCAAATCGTCTAAAACAGCGATACATAAGCATACAATATAGACATACATATATATGTAAAAGGTTAATAGGATCGAGGCAGCTGGTGCAATTTTGTGACCACGGCGCGGGGAGCATCAAAACCAAGTTCATCGAGAAAACAGAAAGCATGCAATCTATGAAGTAAATATCTGTATATATATATATATTTATATATGTACCAGTGTAAATCAAGCTTAAAAGCAGAATCACTATATCATTACTACAATACGGAGAATGAATTGTTAGACATTCATTTTATCATCGTGTTTTCTATCATGACCGGTGAAGAGATAATTTGAATATTTAGAATATAGAAAGGTATAAGTAAAGTACGAAACAAGACTAATAATCGAAATGCAAATTATTTCGTAGAATGTGCATGATTTTTGGCATGGTTTATTTCATGGAAGCGAAAAAGCCTTGTTAGAGTCCAAGAATCGTTAAAAACTAACTAAAAAGATTAACTTTGCCTATATCACACAGTATTAATTTGTTTCAGTGATGGTTACCAGACACATTTCACCCTGATTAGTCCTAATTTGATAATAGTGTCTGTTCAACCATACCCCATGATCTAGATTCAAAAGTACAGACTTCGAAAGTTTATTCATGAAAAAAAAACAATCCATTCTTTTCAGCGTTGATGGCAAACTGACCGCACAATGAAGGCACTGGGTCAAACACATGACTATCAATTCCCAGAAAATTTTAAAAAAAAATAAAATTTTCCGCAACAACAAAAGGAAAAGAAACAGTCAAGATTTTTTGCACATGATTTCTATGACCTTTACCTGAAATACGGTGCAATAATTCATTAGTTTTTGAATACCTACATTTCTTCTCCAAATGGTCTGAAAAGTATCTGAGTATATACCAAGACCAAAGCTTACCTTTTTTCGGCGATTCTTTTTCACTTCCCGATTCCTCGCCAGCCGATTCCGACTCCTGAAACAGTTTCGGGAAGCAACATGAGCTATAACGGTACAGTATGCTGACCATGATCACGATAAAAGTTATCAATAAACAAATCCAAAATGTGCCATCATCATGGAAATCAAATGACTTGAATCTTGCAGCTACCGTCGCTAAAAATGGAAACTCCATGAATTCTGAAATATGCGCCTACTAACAACATTACTCTTTTCTTCTGTAAGTCTTAACAATATAACTATGAGGATATTACATATCCTGAAGTCACTGGTCTGAGGTACTTCCAAATAACAACCTATTGTATCTGTATATACGACTACATAGCGCAAATATGTAGGTCACATCAAGAAGGTCATCTAATTTTTAATGATACTTCAATTAGGTACAATTGAAGTATCATTAACCATTACCGAATAGCTCATGCCAAATATCATACGGAAAAATGTCTGATGGCTCTGGTGCATATTTTTCCAGCATGAAATCTATGTTAATAGCAACTTAAATAGGCCTATATTTTTACTGCGTGGGGTCTATCTGTGAACAATGACCAAATACCTATACGAAAGTAGGGGTCCAGGGACACCATGCCCACTTAGTGAAATGTTAAAACCTATATAAAGTTAAAATCTGTTGATAGTTTCATCAAAAAATCTTTTTCCATCTACGAATGAGGACTGATAGAGACAAAGGTGGCCACCTCGGAATTCAGGCCAAAAGTTATATTTTTGGGCACAAAAAGGTCACAGAACATATCTTGTGTCTGATAGACCCTGATTTTCTCATGATGATGGGCCCTATGGGGATACATATACGTATGAAATAATTAATCAAAGCATCTTCAAAATTTCCCTAGAAAACTGGATTCCATCCTATAGATGAACAGACAGACGCATAGACAACAGATGAAAAACAAACCGCAACAGCCCACAGGGCCTTAAATCCAAAGTAGGCTAAAAATCTCAGTTATTTCCTTAACTTTGCTTTCCAAATCAGAGTAAACACTATTTTTTTTTTAAATTCTTGAATTTTCGTGAACTTCTCATCTTTAGCCATTCTAAATCTACCCTTTATAAGATCGTCAAAATAATATACCACCAGTATAATATACTGTTTGCGGGTCTTATCAAGGATGGTCGAGTTTCACAAATGGTTGACACACCATTCAATGACTAAAATATCCCTAAATGAAAAGTGAAACTGTTATGAAGCAAGGTTTGTAATTTCAACCAAAATGCTTTTGCCACCCAAAACCAAGCACTGTAAATCTAATAAAATGAGGAGCATTATTAATTTTCCGGGAAATTTCGATCATCAAAAATACCCCATGGAACTCTAGTTAGCACACCTAAACCAGTAAGCAAAATTTCTACTTGCCAAAAATAATCATACATCCGTATACAGTGCAAATACACTTTTTGAAAATATACCTTAATAGTCTGTATTCCAAAGTGCGGCATGCAATCAACCGTATTTTACTAATCAGT
Organism: Tubulanus polymorphus; assembly: GCF_964204645.1. Classification (NCBI taxonomy): domain Eukaryota; kingdom Metazoa; phylum Nemertea; class Palaeonemertea; order Tubulaniformes; family Tubulanidae; genus Tubulanus; species Tubulanus polymorphus. The sequence continues at coordinate 7,734,462 of NC_134028.1, read as the reverse complement.
GACTCCGTATAATCCACATTGAAAAAATATCATCCTATATCATGGACTTCACGAACGTGTCAAAACCTCCGTAACATTTCAGAAACTCCTCCATACCGACAAGCATTATTAATGCAGATGAGTTTTTAATTAGATATACCTTCTCATGTTGAAAGTATTCGAAAAATGACTTGACCACTTGAAATGGCCAAAAATCTAAAATCGTTGTTTGATTCTGCAACATAAATATGTGTCTCCAATCTATCAATTTTTAAGAAAATTTCACAAAGCAAAATTATGATTGCGATAAGTGGTTAATGACAACCCATGAATCATAATATCAGCGAACTTTGTGAAAATTGTTGCAAGTATTCTGGCAGAGTCCGAATGATCTGAGCCATTTTGTTGTACATGCGCAGGTTCCAGTTCTACAGCTGTGAGGAGTTGAATTTTAAAATAACTAAAATGAACTACTCTCAATTTCAAATCTTACGAGTTGAACTAATTCACAACTGTGTAACTAGTGTAGCTCTTTTCATTTAGGGATTCATAATGATATGCCTAAATCTGCTTACGTAACTATCCAATCCACAGGATAGAATTCGCAAAGTATCTGGATGTTACTCAAGGACTTGTATAAACATACCTTCATCATGTCATTTTCATCATATTGGACATCGAGTGAAAGACCACGGCCCATTGTTGAATCCCTGGATGGTCCTAATTCTTCTTTTAAATCATCAAAACCTACAAACGATTGGATTTTTTTTAAATATTTTTGAATAAACTGAGATTGAAAATTTTGATTAAGCACATTAAGACGACATTTTCAATTACTTTCAGAAGAAAATGGTGAATTTCATTTACCTGAATGTTCCATTTGCATCTGGGCGAAGGCTCGTTCCGTTTCGTCAGTAACGTGTGATAAATTATACATACATTTTTTAACAACATCATGTCTATTTATAGCTTTTAAGGCTTCTTCTAATTTGTTACCTACAAACAAGACGACCAATCAGAACGTTAGATGATCTATTTGAATCTAATCTTATCAAATGTGTGAGATTTATAGTATTGTGATGGAGAAACAGTACAATGCTACCTAGCAACATATACGTAATAAGCATTATTTCATAAACCAAACAAAGACTTCCATCTTCTGAGAGATAGTCACAATCAACTTATGCACTAATCAACACACATAAAAGGTTATAAAAATCGTGGTCTTTCTAAATTTCTCACTTTTAACTCTAGCAATACCATGAAAATTTTGAAATATTCTAGACTGATCTAAAGTACAGGTTTATACAGTTTGAATAGTATAGTTTATTTTCAGCGCCTTACCCGTTGCTTCATCACCGAATTTCTCTCGCCATAACAGCAGCATCGCTAATGCCTGATCGCTCAGCGTGTGATATTCTTTTTTGATGTTGATTATTTCGTCATCGTTAAGACCTAAATGTTGCGCAAGCGCGACCCAGTCGCCCTGAACCGCTTCAGCGATATCGCTGAGTCGTAGGTCGCATTTAGTAATCGTATCTTGCACCACTGAAATAAACGTGGCGACTCCATTTAGCGATTGACCTAATTTTCAAATGAAAATCGACTACATGTATTTTTAACCTACCTATGCCTTCTTTCCAGAATTTATATTTTCTACGTAGTTCAGCTGCTGCCTCTGAATCTAAATCTTCTTCTAACTGCAAATTTGATGAGAAACATTGTTTTGAAAAACTAATTGTCAATAACTGAACTAGTTACTCAAGTCTTTCCTTTTTCTTCTTTTCTCACGAAATTAATGATTGGTATCAATTCTATTTTAAGAGTTTGGACCAATCCACCCCTGCAGAATTCCAATGTGCCCTCCAAGACACCAGGAAAAAATTCTTTTACAATGGAAATTTAAACTAGGGGTCGAGCGACACCATGCGCACTTGGTGAAATGCTTCCAAATCGAAAAGCTGCCTTTTACCCTAAATTTTCAAAAATTTAGGGAGAGGGCCCTCAGACCTTCGCGCCTTGCATAGTCAAATCGGTCTTTTTTAAATAAAGAGCCCATTACAATTATCAGATCCACGCCCTTAAACAATTCCTAGATCTGCCCGTGTACATTATGTTAATAATCTTTTATATTCCATACCTTTACATAATCTTGTAGTGTGATATTCAGGTTACATATTGGATTTTGTGGAGCCTCACCACGGCTAACTTTAGGCTCCCGCATGAATGCTATTCTACCAGTAGGATCCTGGTCAGAATCGCGTATCCGTACAGTGTACGGCAGACGGTTTTCTCTAAATGCATGGAACACAAGATTTAACTGGTCATCTGACTTCGTTACTGGAACTAAGTTTCCAGCCATTTCTACATATTGGCGTTTTCCTTCTAAAACCTGAAATCGGATAAAAAACATTACTATCTCTTATCCAACGTTCCTAGTAAACGATCATAAATATGTGGCTCTTCATGAAATTCTTTAGCCAAAACTGGGCATAGTTTTTCTAGGCTGTCCATATTTCTCAGTCAAAACTTCACTCATTGGAAATGGACAAATTACGGAAGTTGGATGTATAAATTGAAATTAAAGCTGATTTCATCAAACGTTTAGACTGAATAATTGCCCCCCTTCCCAAGGTAGCAAGATGAAATTTTTCTAATACAAACCTCTACATCTCTGCTACGAGCAACTTCTACGAAATGTTCTTGTCCTTCTAATGTTTTTTCCATTTTATCGTCTGTCATACAGAAACAGCGTAATCTTGCTTCCATCGTATCATGACGTTTTGAGAAAACGACGAACTTTGCCATGTATGGCACGGAGATGACCTCGCGGTAAAGTTCTGAAGCCATCTTTGCTGCATCGTTCGTATTTTGACAATCCATCAACCAAAACCTGTTAATTCATAGCATTCTTAAGCTCACTCTGTACAGAAGCATATACCATATTCGGAGAGCTAAACTATATTCTAAGCTTTTAGGTTATCAGTACAGAAGTTCACTTGTCGTACGCTAATATTTGAGAGGATATTTGACAAAATATTTAAGGAAATCTAACATTATTTGGTCAGGTGAAAATCACCCTGGGACATATACCCGGGAGGTACCGGTAGGTACAGATAAACCGAAGCTATGTCGAGCTACAATGCGACAGATATGGATGTGACTGAGACTTTGTAACTGGCAAGAACTAGTGGCGCATGTCATGGGGTAAACTTCTACTTGTACTTAATACATTGCGCCAACAATGGACTGACATGATAAGGCCACACATTATGTGTTTTTATGAATCATAAAATTCCAGAATATTCATTCCACTTTACCTTGCTGATACAGCTGTGGTGAATGAGACACAGTCATTGACGAAGTTAAGCTGTGTAGTTCCAGTAACATCCTCCCACTGTGCTGGCGCTGCTTCACCTTTACCAAGGAAAATATGAAGTCTCATTCATTAATACGTGACTAAATCAACTCTTTACAGTTTGGGCCATCATTTATCCAAACAAGTCAATATAGAGATCTGCAGCCAAATCAATTCTCTAAAGTCAACTTTAACAACTGGTAATAGGTATTTAAAATAGACATTTACTTAGGAACTTGAATACGTTTCAAACTTTATCTTAAAACTCTAGCAAACTTAAATCTTACGAATGTTTTATAACTAGTTATGATAAATTCGAGAAAAATGCAAGAAACATAACATCAGAAGGTAAAAGGATAGGCAACTTGTAAAATGGTCTCTAGGAAAAGCTACAACTTATAAATCTAGAATGACTAAAATGATAGACAACAATTTGAAAAAAAATTATATATTTAAAATTTTAAAGAAATTCTTTTTAAAAACCGAACTATATGAATTACAAATTTGGATTCCAGTGAAAATCCAAAAGATCATGAAGAAATTGTAAATTGCTGATGACTCTATAGAATTTAGAATTTTGAGAAAAATCATTGTGAATGTTACAAGCAATGATCTAATTATGTGAATTTATGCAGGAACTGGAATTTATTCTCGACCAATCAGCACAAAGCACACTGTGAATACTTTGGGAAGCCCCAAACACCTCTATGCAACATCAAATCTTCAACCACTAAAACTTGTGTGCAGAAGCAAGGGTAGTAGAGTGGAGTGGTACTCATTTTCTTTATCAGTTCAATTAGATTCTTGAATTAATTATTAACAGATCGAGTTCCATGCAACTTATCTGGCATAGGACATTATTTTCTTTTTGACAGAGAGAGAGGTAGTTTCAAGACAGTTGACTTAAATTTCAATCGTAAAGCAGGCTCTTTCAAACATCTTGATTACCATGCATCTCATTAAAAATTGTAGGCAGTAGACGACTTCTTGAATACTGATGCTGATATCTCACTGATTCAGCATGAATAACAGTAGTAGGTAATCTCTTCAAACAAAGGTCTTGCCATGCAAGTCACCAAAACCGACAGGGTTGGAGTTGTCTGCTAAAAGTTACTATCAGATACAAAGTTTTTAAAGTTTGTTTCTAAAGAATATCTCTCTTAAAACTGGTTTGTCATTCGGATATAACAGTTAGCAAACAGTATCGGGAGGTATTTCACCATACCAGACTAAATACCTTCACTGTCTTCATAGCGTTCATCTTTGTGACAAAATCAGAGCAAATTATATGAATGTTTTACTAAACAGTGTACGGAGAGTTATGTGAACTACTACGCAAAACGTGTCTTACACAGTCAGCCAAGAATTTACTCATATATGATAAATCAATCAATAACTAATCAATGCGAATAATGAGAAATATAGTTATGTCTACCAACTAGATACAGAGCTATATATAAGCAAGCTCTTGAGACCAGGGAGATGCACCTCCCTGGTGAGACATTAGAAAAACACCTAAGAACAGGTTGTTTAATTAGGGAAAGTTTAAGAGACCAGCTTTATCTTTGAAACTGCTCTATGAAACTAGTCCTTCATAATAAATGACAAGCATGACCTAGTTCTACAGTTCTGAGTTAAAATCAGACTCTTAAAATGAACTAATCTTATCTGGGAATTGACTGTAGAAATGGGCCATGTGTTTTATGATAGCATTACAATTTTCCAATTTGTTTTTCATCGATCAAACCAGCAAGTGCTGCTATGTTTGATGTTATATCCGGAGTTACCTAGCATGTTAAGTGAACATTAATGTGAAACAATGAAATTCATGCAAATAACAATTATTTCATTTTCATTATTGATACATTCAATGATAACGTTTTCATCAACAGTCACCTTGAAATAGCAACTGTTTATCAAATACATAAAAAACCCCTACACCACTATTCAGAGTTACAACTAGATTGTTAGTTAAGTGTGCGTTCTGCCTGTTGTGTGCTCTGTGAGAAAAGTGACAAAAATAAGCCATGCAGAATTCAGAGTGGATTTCTCCGAACACAAGTTCAGAAAACTTACCACTGACCGAAGCAGTTTTCTTTTATCAAAAATACTCACACATAAGTTAACAAATATTTCCTCGTTAGTAAACTATCATATAGACTCGAACCGTTACAATATACTAGAATTTTCAAAGCTTCGAACTCCGATTTCAATAATGTATTCATTACTAGGCTAAGGATCCGATACGAGTGGTATTTTTGATAAAAAATACAGGCTCCGATAAACATATTAGTCAAATGATAAAAGTGCATGCGAATAGCATCAAGCAGAAAAATAGCATGTACCTTGCGAGTTACCTATACACATGGACCGGGTTAAGCAGAATTAATAAAGTAAGCATAAGACATTAACATATATGTATAAAGATATGATATATATTCACAATACTGCAATGCGAGTCAGTGGACACAAGAATTGAAGCCATTATAAGGATAGTGGTTGCTCGGTGCGTGGGTTCTGGCAGAGTTAATCAACTCCACAGTCCTTGGAGGAGGGAATTGGGGGTTCGTTCCTCCAAGTTTTGACGATTATAGAGGGTGTTGCGCATGATGAGAATCGCTGAGAATTTGAATTCAAATTTGAAATAACTCTTCTCAATCGTAACGAGAGAGTGAAAGAGAAAGAAAAAGAAAATTGCGAAAGAGAAAACGAAAAAGAACGGAAATCAAATAAAGATATTGTGTGATGAGAAAAATATTCTGAATATAAAGCAAATGTTATCAGCGCTCAAAGTTAAATGGTAAAATACGTGGTTCAGCTTTGAATTCGAAGCAAATATTCTACCGGTATTTGACGCACAATCATTATAGTGGCTTAATCTTGCTCGGTTTTCGGGGTACGAATTAGTCAACGCAATCTAGTGGAAGTGGTGTCAGTTAGGGATGAGCGTACGGGACATGAATCACCACTCTCATGCTATTAATGATTTTACAGCAGTCACAGGTTTCGTTTTTCATACGCTGAAACCGACAACACTACGTACGATCGACACTGACGTTACAGTTTGAAAATGCGTTAAGTTAATTGCTTAACTGTATTCAACTCGATAGGAACTTAAAATGATGAATACATGAGTGAAAGAAGACATTGGAAGAAGACGTCGGGGAAACTTGGGAACAACGGAATGTAAAGAGCGAAATTAAATTCGAACAGAAAATAGTTTACAGCGAAGTGTCTATTGAGACTTTTAAAACTATGAACGATGAATATTTAGAATCGTATTCGGGCTGCTAGCTCAGCGTAGTTGAATCAAATTAACCAATGAAGCTTCAGAAAATTAGTTTAAAAATTTCACAAAGCTGAAGCCATATTCGATTACTGAAGTCATTGAAAATGAGCTGGTGATTGGCCTTCATGAAACTAGGCCAGGTACTTATCCAACTTTCTGAGCGAGGGCCCACGAAATGAAAATATCGGCGTTAATGTCCAGATCATGCGTAAAAACGTAGAACAGCGGGAAAAACAAGCGTTCCTGGAACTTACTAAGTCCTTTTAAGGGTTAGGAATTGGAAACGAGGCATGCATGCAAGAGAAAAGTCAAAAACAATTGGTGAAATTATTGATTCAGTTGGCAAAAATGACGACGATAAGCTTTTTCTTCTGAATGGATATATTCACCACAGATTGGAATATTTAGCTTCAGTGACTGGTACAGTTGGATTATCAGTAAACATGTGCAGCAGCTAAAAAGCTTAACATGAAGTGAGATTTTAAGTACGGAAATAGATTATCTTCGATGAATTTTCAACCGATTTCAGCATGAGCTCTCAAACATCTGGAATACTCATAACAAATTTTTCAAGTTTTTTCTTATGGTAATTCAAAATGGAAAGACAAGTCGATTTGTGATTCGAGTGTTGACGAAGACGGTATGGATGCGAAAGTTCGCTGTAAAGAGCGATGCCTTTCTTTAGATATTCAATGAAAATGAAATGGATGGATTAAAACTAAAAGACGAGTAATAAATATTCAATACAGTTTCAGACTTCACAATATGGACTATTTAAGACAGTTAATATGGTAGCGAGGATTATACGTTAATTAGTCAGTTCACTAACCGTAGTCATGCCACAATCTTACGATCTCACAATTTTAGTCATACCACGCCACCAAGCAACATACCATGACACCACTGGTCTCGTCACCTGGTCACGAGATCGCTGACAATCCGTGTCCACAGTTCTGAGAAATGACCACCACCGACTGACTGACCATCGGCCAACTTGAGAGCCCATGCACAGCGCATTGAGATTGTGGTTAATAGAATTTCACTGAGCCCAACTTCTTCAAGTTTGTATTTTACACTCACAGAAAGGGCAGGATATCTCTTCATTTGTTTTGCTTTGGAAAATTTTTCTAATCATAATAAATTCCGCATTAAGTTTCTATTCTAAAATGACGTGTTAAGTGCTAAACGGTTCTAAAATTACCCGAAACTGAAAATAAGCTCAAAAACGGTATGAAATTGGGATCAGTGAAACGAAGCATGCAATTAGATAGATAGAGAAAGCCAGGCAGGCAAATGGATAACTTACGCTTACCGGCAATACTGCATAAAAGTCTCAATGTCGGAGCTTCACTACCATATTGGTTAATCATGCCTTTCTGAGAGGCTTTAGGTAATGGAATGGATAAAGTAATGGGACGATGGAATTTACGTCGTCTCGGCTCCACAGTGACAATCGGACTGACAGCGACGCGATTACCGAGCATCTTCGCCACTTGGTCTGCTGGTACAGGTTGGGCCTGAAAGTGAAACAGTAAAAAATTTTAAATACAGAAGAATGATGTTTAATGATGTTGAATGACCAAAAGGGTTCCTCATTTCATCAGCAAGTGAATTACTGGTATATTGTAATGCTATGACCATCTTTTATGCTAGATGAAATACAATAGTATATCAATAATATATTACTGCTTTGGCTTAGTGTTTGGGCTGCGATATGGTGGAATGTATCAGTTAACTTGTTTGAACGGACATTGGGTGCCATAACATGCTTGAAGTCAACTTTGGTAGTTCATACCTGATGTAGGTCTTAAGATGACCAAATGACTGTTCATTACAGTTTTGGCACCAGACATCCGTTCAAACAAGTTGAAAAAACATAAGTACTGCTACCTTAGCTCCAATGATAAAGTATAAATTCGAGCTTTCCTGTTAGAATTTGAACTCGATAGCAGTACACTTACCTGCAATCCTACTTTAATCTTCTTAGTCAAGGCTCCTTCGGGGAACACGGCCTGCACCTGCGGTACGACGGCGGAGTTCAGAATACCTCCTTCCTGTCCGATCATGTTGTTCTCCTGATTTATACGTGTGACCAGACAGAAATACTGCGGGAAATCATTTGTTATGATGCGCGTGATTCTTTGTTTGTAGAGTTCCTCGGCAGATTCTAATTCTAAAAAGCGAAAATGAGAAATATTGAAATCACTCACAAGCAACAATGAGATCAGCTTTCATTCTATATTCAGGCCGCGCATTTTTGATTTCAAACCTTGTTTTCGGAACACAGTATTAAAGAACCATTTGAACTTAAGTTAAATCTGTTCTATGAAATTGGCTCGAGATTTTTTTGTATGTAAGAACCACCAATCTAAAAACTTGATGAAGATAAATACAAAATGGTGAAGAATCAAACTGTCTTTCAGGAAGAAAATTACGAAAATTTCGTCCAGTTAACCGTCAGTTTAATTTGACTTAGGAGTTCATTTTTAGTTTTCTTAAAACAGTAGATTCAAACGTAACCCCTAATGGTAAAATGGCAACCTGAAAGTCATTTCTGTATTTTTACTTACCATCAAAACTGCCTTGTAGAGCATCGTGCACAGCTTCCTCGGTAGCTTCCATGGTGTGTTCTCTCCATTTATCTCCGTTATCGCTACGTAAAATGATCACTTCTCTTTCCTTGCCGCGCAGCGAGGCAAAGTGTGGTACTTCGATAATGACGGGTCTGTTTTATAGAAAATAGAATGGGCAAGAATGAGAATAAATACGTGTACATGTATAAGATTTTATTAAAAGAGACTTTTTAATGAGCTTTCCTTCACAAATGATAGCCCTGGTTCTATCTATGGACAATTCAACTCTCAAGAAAACAAAGTCGATACTTATTTCTTAAAACATAGGGAACTATAGGATTCTGTTCAAAAGATTATTCATTATATCAATGGCTTGCAAGAATTGCATCATAACCTGTATGTTTTTTCAAAACGTACCCCAAGAATTTCGTGCCTACTGGTCCCATTTCAAGAACGCGGGCGGCGAGGCCTTCGCCTTCCATCAATGGAGGCGGGTGAAGCAGTTTCTCTTTCTTGATCAGTCGGCACGTGATACGCGTCGGCATCGATGCTTTACGTGGGGGAATTATGATCCTGACCCCCTGGTGTCTGCAACCCCTCATCGCTCCACCGCGAGCATCAACCATGAAGCTTATCAAGAAACTACACAAGAACGATAGAAGAACAAAAATACATACAATTCAAAATTCAAATCATTTCAATGAATTCAATTGTTCGCTTGATATTCATCCAATCAATTTATAATTTTTTCCCGAGATTCAGTAATGCTTACTTCATGCTCTTGATATTATCTATTACCATGCATGTCTAGTTTCAAAAATTTTCACTAACAATTTAGGCTCGAATAATGATTCGATTGCTCACAGTTATTTGAGTATATCAATTAGTTCGACTATTGAAATTTAATTCAAATATCTCTGCGAAGCGTGGCCGGCAGAAGTTAATCTGGATGATAACTTGAAGACTAAATTCCAATACGTAAAGTCCAAGCTGGGCTGCAGAAAGAGTAATCAGCAGCAAGTTGAAATGCTTTCAGGAACTTTTTTTTTCAATTTTCATATTCTAGACCTTTGGAACTGGGGCTAGTTCCGCAATTATGATTTGACAATGGTTTGGAACTAATTGACTGTAGGAGTGGGTCCTGTAAAAGCAACAAAAAGAATTTAATCATTTCAGAAAGTGCATCAAGTTATCACACATGATCGCTCAACCAAAATGAATATTTTTTCAGACCTATTTCATGTTTGCATAACACAAATCAAAGGGACATTTTGATCAGTTTTCTAAATCATCCATCACCAGTTGTTAAAACAGTTATAGTATATACACATACGCAGGGGATAATCAAACATTTAGGAATTTCAGGGCACAAAAAAAACTACGTTATCGTTATTTTGTTAGAACGTTTGTGCAAACAGCGTTAGTTACATTCGAGTGAATATGTTATAAATCAAAGGCGGCACATTTATGTATTTCTCAATAAAATATCTTGTTAATAGTACAAAACATATACATACGAATATTTGTACTCAAATATTTGCTTCCTACGCATTCGAAAGCCAAGCATTCAATCCAATAAAGATTTCTATCTCTATTTGTGAGTTTTGGATTCTACAATGTGCTGTTCTATGATATGAAATAATGCATTCAATGATCAAGCATACTTTCAAGTGAGAATGTTATTTCTTCAGTTAAACCCCGCGACCCAACTACGCTGGGTAAAAACATGCTTCGAAATTTTGATAACCGCAAATAACCAAAATGCCAAAATTTGCAGAAATGATTCCGAAATGAACACCGACAAGAGAGGAAAAGTCTCATATTCATTCAACCATATTGACAGACGCCATATCAGCTGTCGTTTAACCTGTCTGTACCGGCTTCAGAAAGAGCTCAATAACAAACACGAACAAATAGACGCAAACAACATCAAAACATTTAAACGTGGAATGAAAATGAGCAACAAATAATCATACAACAGTTAGATTGTAGTTTATACACCTTATATCGATTATGATTATACTTAATTGATCATAATCATGAATCACGAATTTTCAGCTTTATCACAGGGAATGGGAAATTGGATATCTCTAGTGGACACAGTTCATTTAATATTAAGTTGAACTTCGATTGAAATTGGACCCTGCAAAGGTGCAGGTGGCTGGTTCCAGAGTCATGACTTAATATAACAGCTTTCACTGGAAATCAAACAATTATCACCTAAAGACAACAGTTTTTTGGACGGGAACTGTAGCAAAATTATTTTGAGTACCCGCAAGTTTGTGAAACCTCTATAAATGTATTTTCCCAAAATCAGTAAAAGAGTTTATCTTGCGATTCTTCCAAAGAAGGTTTTTTTAGCGTCCTGGCCACTGCCATTATCTCCACTTGGCAGCCGCTTTTCTCTCCACAAAAGCCGAGAGCTGACGAAAGTGTTTCAAAGTGCGGCATCAATGTCAACATTCCTCGCTTTGGAGTTTGGAATGTAGCAGCTCCCTACCACAGGAAATGTTATTGATAGCCGTATGAAAATCAAATCATTGCATACGAGTTGAATTGGAGAAATGGAAGATTTCAACTAGCATTATATTATGCTGAACAACAACAATAGTGGGAATGGCCAATTTTAGTTTTGGCACTGCAGTTCCCCTTTAAGGTCTTGACTCTGGATGAGTAGGTCTGTTGAGTGACTGTCTGAAAATGCATCACCTTTAAATTGATGATGAAAAACACAGTTCAGCATATGATTTTCTGGAGGGAATTTTTGCATTCATGATTAGTACCAATGATCTCGATTTCTAGCAATGCGCGATAGCTAGCTCGAATAAATCGACCGGATTCAGTGGATAAACTACAATCCTAACCCCAACACCAACTATAAACATTGCAATGATTGTTTGAAAAGGCATGATTGATCTCTATTAGAAAGATGAAATTAAAACTATTAGATCTTTTGAGCGATGGATATTCAGTTCGCATTCACGCAAACCGAATAAGCATCTGCAAGCCTTTACAGATATCAAGTGTGGCATCCGACGGTCGGGGTAAATCGTATCAATAACGAATGAAGTTCATTCAAATTGCAAATTATCAGTTCAAACTACCTTGATTTTCAGATGCCAATCTTGATTAAGTGCGACAATAACATCCCACGCAAAACTCAATCGCTTTCTGTCAAGTTGCTTGATTTCCGAAATCCGTAAGGTAATCATTTGCCGATTCGGCAACGTTTCACCGATTACCGAATTCTATTCGAAATAATTTCAGATTCGTCGATTGATATTTTGCGGCGGGATGTTACTGCTTCAACTGGTTTGAAATAAAAGCGAGTGTGTTCGTTTATTTTTTACCTCTTCCATTTCAATTTGCTACAAAGACGCATCGAAAGTAGAAGAAAAATGCAAACATTAGTCCAGCAAATGACTTGGGCCAGAGGTAGATTGGGGTTGACACTGGCACCACCGACAGCTACATATTAAGGTGACAGTGTCGGAGATTGTACTGTGACACAATTCTGTACGTACAGAACATGGACATTCCATATTAGACATTAGGACATCTTTATGTCTAGGTAAATTCTGCATTAAAAACCGCAGCAAGACACGTTTTAATTTTTACAGTTCAATTACATTTATCGACTTAATTTCCGATGGGAAACTCTATTCTTTAGATCGTAAAATTGTTAAGAAGAACTATACAGAGCTAATTAACGTTTAGTTCTATTAATAACGAATGTAGTAGTATCATTAATATGCCGAATATATGATTATTTCTTAAATGAGATGATACGCATGACAGTGAAAAGGAAAACAGTTTTTTTCTCATCGAGTTTAGCCGAAGTTATTAAATGAAATGATGTACATGTGTAGTTTCAGAAATACCCGGCAGAGCAGAGAAAATGATATTAGAAAATTCACTCAAAGCTTATACTTCGGTTGTTATCGCTATCACGACATAAATCAGATCAGATGACAAAGGCTTTCGTTATTATTTACTTATCCAAGTCATCGTAAATGCCATGATTGCATCGCATACGACATAGGCCTATCTTCAATTTCGCAGCGTTATTAAGGTACTTGTAACTATCAAAAAGATAATACATTATTCAAAATATGACTACGAAGCAATGATGATGTTGCAATTCACCATTCGACAAGTAAAATGATGAAATTTCGATGATGAAATATGAGATAATCGCAAACAACGAAGGATGCCAATGACATATATGCCATTTTGTGCCACAATACTATACGGACGAACGTGTGATCTACCAAAAAGGGGTTTCTATAGTTTCTAGACATGCCAGGCTTTACACAAAGTAAACGCCACACAAAAGCTATCGGTACTTGCTGCAAGAACTGCACATTTTTTAGAAGTACTTTCAACCTTTTACAAGAAGGAAGCAGTCTAGCATTTTATTTCTTGCATAGTGTTTGTTACATATGTTCGTCTAACAAGTTTGCAGAGGCTCTAAAAGCTAGCAGCTAGTGATCTCTGATAGTAAAATTTAGTATGTTCTAATGAAGCTATAGTTCGTAGAAGACTTTTAGACTGAGTCAATTCTATTGCTAATAAGAGAAGTAGAAGGCTCTAGCTATGGGGCACAGAACCGATAGATTAGACATAATGACAATGACATTAGACATGAGTACAATTAGCACATTATGAACCTAAATAAGAATTTAAGAAACATGCATATGCTAGCTCAAAAAGTAGGATTGTTTTTTTTTTCGATCTATATCATCAATTTGCCATCATAAGTCAATCATCTTGCGGGAAATATTTCTAACGTCCACACTATAGAAATGGCCCTTGTACCCCAACATCTACTGGCCCAAATGATGATCCGAGTTTAAACTTGTAAATAAAAAAACCCAGACACCAGCCATAGATTAGATAAAATACCATTGATATTATAGTATTTCTAGTGCAGAATTTGATATATACATATATATTGCTTGAATAAGGGATGACTCAGTGAGATGAATAAATGTAGTGTTTTTTCAATGAAAGCTTGGAGACTTTCTTTTGAAGCACAAATGTAATAGCTTGATTGTCCAATCTAATTTCATCAGTATCACAACTGTTACGTACATGGAAATGAGAAAGGAGCCCCTTTCATAGTTCTAAAGGCCAGATTGGGATGTAACATAACTTAGTAGAAACCATGTTCGCAGCAAAAAATGAGTCTCTTCATATTATGAAGCTTATTAAAAACGGGATTGTTGTTTTTAATAGTTTCAGCTACAGTAATCAATAGTATTTGTTCAGTGAATAAAGTATATAATAAAATGGGGCGGATTGGTCATTAAATTGATAAATCACTGAGTCAAAAGCATATAAAACTGATATCTGTATAGGGAGGTCATCTACAAATATTATCTAGACATGTACATATTGTCTGTCTAACTTAAACTAGTGCAAGACAGTCACTGTGTATATCATGCAATGTCTAGGATCTCGAAACGATTCAAAATCATGCTTCTTAAGAAGGGTGAATCAAATAATGCACTTCACTATTTTGCGAAACTAAGAATGTTATTAACTCTTGTAGACATTGCAAGAACATCTCAGATGCAAATATACGCGAAAGAATATCTTCATACTTCGTAATGAATCGATTCAGAAAGTAAAATACCCGGCGCATTTCATACACTGCAATATGTGTGTACGCGTATCTTCATCAAACCCGCTGAAGGTCTTGAAGAGAAACAGTTAAAAGAGAAACATCTTCCATGTTTACTTAGCACAATAAATGAATGTCGCCCGCATCAAAAACATTCCGAAACGGGTCGGCTATAAGGCTGGCCAGTATATCTATATCCTTGTTCTTATTCGTCTTCATCTAAATTTTTACTGGCTGTAATTTTTTCTCGGGCTATGCAGTTATTAAATTGATTCTGTAGCTGAAGTTATTAGTATGTCAGACGACTTATTATTTATTTGTTAAGAATGAAGTTTGTTTAGTTTACGGGTAAGTATTCAATATACACCACTGGTTATCAGGGGGATGTTTTTAAGTAGCATACGCATGATATAAAAAGATGGACACATTAATAGATATCAGTACTGCAAGCATCAAATATTGGTTAATATCATGTCTGAATGAATCAGCCTTTATGCCATCTAACCAATGTTCAGATTGGAAGATATTAAGTAAGATTTAATTCAGATATGAAAGGCTGGTGGAAAGCTGCATAAGTTAATGGACATTTTCAGTGTACAGCATATTGTAAACATCGGTGAAAATGGCAAGATGGCCGACACTTCAGTCTGTAATTGAACTGCTTACGAACAAATATTTACCCAGAAGTAAGTGGAGTCCGGTCTACATCGATATTGTCCGGTTCATAACCGACACCGGTGAAAGCCGGCATGCCGCCGTACTGCTTCATCTGGGCGTGATCCATCGACGAAACTTGAGCGGAAATCGGCGCCTCCATCGACGCGTAGGCCATATCCGCGTGGATTGAATCCATCTTCGAGTCTTGTTGCTGCAAAAATTTGAAATGACAAGTTGTCAAAGATAATGCGGATATTCGGTCGAACGAGAGCAGAGACGGTAGGAGCTCGCTATTACCTCAGGCAATAACCCGATCAGTGATAATTCAATAATGAAGTAAAACTATCAAGCGACCCAGTGTATACATAACTCAAGTAAAGGGATGAACATAAGATTTAAATCAATACACAACAAGAAAATTACACAATCTTTACAGTATAACTAAAAACACCATTTAAAACCGAATTGCATACATTTCACGATATGTAGATCAAGTAACGAAAACTCAAATGAAACATTTTGTAAGGATGCAGACCTTATCTGCGTAGTTAAATACAACACAAACGACAAGAAGGAAATCAAATAATGTTGCCTCTATATGCCAACATCAGGGCCAATATTATGTTATCACATACATATGTGGTGGGGAACATGTAAACCAACTGGCTGCCGCCGACATCTGTTTAACATGTAAACAATAACCAGCAGCCACATGTGCATGTCAATACACATGTGCCCTCGATATGCCACACTTTGTTCGATGAACTAATATTAGCCAGATTTTTCTAGCTCAAAAGATTCTGTAAAACTGATCTGAATATCATACACAACACAAAATAGGATAGCCTCACGTAATAATAGGTATTTCCAACATATGATCTGCCAATTTGCATCTCCTACCAAACAAAGCATGTCTTCTCTTCAATAATGATCATCAAGTCTTTAAGCGCGCAAAAACCGACGATACAATTGCAATTATTTGAGCACCAATGCATAGAAAATAATCTAACCTGTATTGTCATCTTAGATACGGGGTACAATCCTCTAATATAACAGTTATATCCCGTAGCAGCAGCAGCCTTATAGCAAGCACACAACAGCGGGCTCGGCTCAATATACAATCACACCCTCTCTACTACAACGCAGACAGTGGGGTATCTCCCCGAGCTATTCAACTCCTACCAGTGGAGGGTCAATTCAGGGCCATCAGTGTGTACACTGCTGCCGCCACAATTCAAACCAGAGCTCTTCATTGTCGTGAAGAGGTGTAATATTTAGCACCTGTTAGTCGATTTCTAGGACATTTGGGAGACTGGCTTCTTCGGAGCAGGGAGGTGGGCCCACCTCCCTGTTCGGAGGAAGATTCAAATCAAATCCGAATGCATGCTAGATGCAGTGAATATGGACGAAAGATTGTGATTGTTTTCAGAAATGATGGATGTTGATGCGAATCACATTAATTCACTTAACTGATAACATGTGTAGTATGATAGCTTAAAGCTAATTAGCATTAGCCTACATTTCACTGTTTCAAGCGTTCACTATTTTTACGCACAATTCAAATACATGCATTGTTATATTCTATATTTTTAGTGACAAATATTGAAATGCTTATCCTATTTCCAATACTGTAATATGGCTGAGTGCAGTATGGTATAACGGCGATAGTGTACATTGAATGTAGGATTGAAATATATTCAAAATGAAAATCAATGCCGTATTATTGACAGAATGCTTGCCTAACGTACCTCGGTTTTAGTGGCTCTAACCGGCATACTGTCCCCTTTTAAAATCCCTTTTAAGATTCCAGTAAATCCGAATTCAGACAGGTTAATCCCTGAAACCTTTACAGTACACGGTGGCACTCGCTAACACACCCTTCAGGACTGCGCTATCTATGTTCCTAACATTGCCAAGGCCATTTCCTGAACTACACAGTTCACAGTTTAGGTCTTATCAAAACATTTCATGCATAAGCATGAGGAAATAGATTCTAACAGTTGATAGTCAGATGATCAGATGCAAAACTGAATTAATGAAGGCCAAATCAGATCCTTGTAATAAAAAATCAAAAATATACTGAAAATACTAGAATATCTTTGTGAGAATACCTCTTCAAAACAGTTACTGCGAAAATTCATCCACTTTGAAAATAATAAGCTAACAGTACTTCATCTTGACTTGACCCATAAAATTAAGAGTTTTTCAATTCGTTTGAACTAGCGTTTAAAACATTACAGAGCTTTTTTTATATGGTAGGTCGATTTTAATGAAACTTACAGGGTATAATCTCTCAAAGACCTCATCAGAAAATCCTGAAGTCATCTTGCTACAATGGGGATCTATTTTCTAATCCAGCAAACGCTTATGTACTGATCATACACGAATTGTTAAATTCTAACAGAATTTACTTCCTGCACTTGACACACGTGCAATTTACGCATTCAAAACTTACAATCCCTGCAATTATAGCCCATATTTAGTGGAAACCAATTTTCATTCGGTATATGAAAATGATTTATGCTGTTTCTAACTGCTAAGAATTAAATGAAATATCTATAAGTTTTACTCATTACTCATTTATTGGATATGAATCAATCTTACTTATCCATAACACCATGAAGCTGGGTTGGACAAGAATTCCACCATCTCCCATTGAAGAGATTAGATTTTTTTAACCTGGCTCCTGAGTCTACCCAAGTCCGAACTAGAATTTTTCTTTAGATGAGATGAATTAATATATAATAACTTACATCAGGCGAAAATTCAAAACTCTGGCCAAAGTTTCCGGGACGATCTTGCGCCGAATTCGGCGTGGAAGGGAAGAAGTATCTGGTCTCCTCAAAACCGCTGCCAGGCGTACTCATAGGAGCCGTACCGCTGTACTCCATCTATACATAAATAATTAACAACATCAAACAAAACCGAAAAAAATAAAACAAAGCCAGTTTCCATTGTCAGAGTAAAATACAACTTTTCATTATATTTCTGGGACAAAAATTGGTTGCCTTCCAACTTCAAATGTTATAGTGAGTAAAAGTATCATGTCCTCTGTAAAGGTGAACCTATATTGCAAGCATTTGTCTGCTAACCACTAGATTACCATATCGCTAACAATACAAATGTCCTTTTATCAAAATGACCATCGAAAAGCCTCCTATACAGATATCTGTATTAAGTTGCAGCTGTCTGGCGATCAAAAGAGGTTAGCGACAAGATAATTTTTCAGAATGGGCAGTTTTGATTTAGTTTGGAATGCACGTTGTGTGTATATGCCCTCATTATTGAACTTCCAAAATGCGCAGAGATTTAGTTAATTTCTCCTATTTTGTTAATTGCGACCATTTCACTGTCATAGAACTATTATCGGGATAGCGTTGTATTTGACTCATCAAATGGAAATTGCTACCAGTAACCATCGAAATTATAAATGAATTTACACAGAAAAAAACCCCCAAAACATATATATACCACAATAAGTGCACAAATCATAAATGCTCACATAAATCAAATGAATACATTTTTTAATAATTTCCACCAAGAATAGAGGCAAATTTTGATATCGAACGTGCTTAAAAGCTGTTCCAATTGCGGGATTGACTAAGGGCATTGCAATTACACAATATCAACATACATACCTGGGATTGCAAATCGTAAAAGAGCCTTACCTTTGAAAGAGAAGAATCTTCAAGCATGTATTTCATATCGGCTTCTGTCTGCAGATTGCCATAATATTGGTCACCGAGGATCGTATCCTCACCTAAAATAAATTTTCAAATTCTCGAATATTAGGAAAAAGCGAATTTGTTTATTCATACATCTGCAAAATATTCAATTTTCTTGGATGAATTTTCGATACATGGGTGTATATATGGTTTGAAGCTGATTGATAAAAAATCATTTTCATACAGGTTTATGAACAGTATCTAGAAATATGTGGCAATTTCTAAATTCGTTTTAAGCATCCAAATCATATTCCAAGGTTACAGCCCGAGACCCAGTTCCACTGTTCTTGAGTTTTGGATCAAAATCCGACTCTATGGTTGGATAAATTGGAAATAAATTGCGGAAAACTGTAGAAATTGGTGAACGCGTGACATTGAGGAACTGGGTTCTGTTGCAGTTAAATACTTGCTGCCAGTGTTCGGGTTTTAGAAACGTGATATTTCTCACTACATTATATCAGCATCAAGCAATAAACCAGTGAGGGTCAGTAATGTGACATTCTTTATGAATAGTCATAATAGACCAAGTAAGCATTAAGGATGCTTTATGAATTAAGATAAGTTCTTTCAGGTTCTGCCATCTGTCAAAATTCAGATAATCGAAATGGTTTCTAATCGAAATTTGTAGAGATCAAGGTATCTATTTAAAAGCTGTTGATATCAGAGTTTCAATTCTAAAATTGAGATTTCTTTTCTAAACTTTGGTAGTCTGTAGGAGATGGATCCTGGTAAATAACCTGTACCTATATGATCAGATGACCTAGGAAATAAGAAGCCAGGCTCAGATCGACGTGGCAATGCGACTCAACTGCGGGTGGCTATTGTAACATAAAACTCAGATCGAATTTAGCAATATCGCTTAAAATTGCGATCAGTCATATGACTGACCACGAGTGCGCTCACATCAACACCGTTTTTTCTGTGGTGTCACCCAGAATGCAGGCCATGTTGATTTGCCAGGCCACAGTGCTGGAGCAAGAAGTGAATGACTTCTCGTCTCGTCCAACACCACAGCCATCTGAGGATCAATCGAACATAAACATTTGCTGAAACGCTATCTCGAGTTCCGAATGGCCAACACTATTTCATATCTCTCGATTGCAAAACAAGGACTTTAAAAATATCATCTTTACATATCAATCTTTGACATATAATTTGAAAGGATATCGATTTGTCACAGGAATTTCCAACGTTCATTCCTTAACTGTGATTGGCTTGAGTTAATAAGCAATGAACTGCAACCGGTTGCGGCGCGTTGTAGGAATAGAACATTTGAAACTCCAGTCACCGATGACATATGCAACGATTGTCGCACGACAAAAAATACGATCATCAGCAGTAGTCGCGGACAGTAGAGTTGTGTCATAACCTCGCTCTGAACCTGGCTTAAGATTTAGTTTACATATACCAGGGCCCAGTTTCACGTAAAAGTTTAAGCCTAAAACAGTTCATTCTGAATTACTGTCCTCATTGAAAACATGAAGTAACCAATAGCGATTACACCAAAAAATTTGAGTCAATTTTTTCGTGAAACTGGGCCCACGCCAACATTTTACAACCTTATAGGTCTCAACCCATCTACAACATATACTGACGTCTGTCAGACCTTTTACCTATCAAAACCCATTTCAAACTATAGAACAATAAAGTGTATAGTTTGTTCTAATGAGTAGAACTAGTTTTAGCAGACACAAATTACGAAGTTAACTGAAAATTAAAGATGCTACAGTTTTTTTACGATAAGCAGATGATCATTTTGAGTCCTATTGAGCAAGTAGAAACGTGTAGAAATCAACATAAAAGTTTGAATTTACTGAGGATTTCTGATTCTACTATGTTTTATGATTGTATGAAATTACACCGATGCCTTTCTGTTGGATGTCATGATATTCAAATATCCAGTACAACTCAACCGAGAAAGGTCGAGTCTACTTTAATATCATAACACCAAATATAAATCTATCACGGCGACCTGAAAATCATGAATGAGAGAATGATTCGATTTCTAAGATCACGAGCAGAGAGGATACACATTCTCAAAGGAAAAAGCAGTTGATTTTCTAACTCGAGGGTGGGGGGAAAGAAGTGCGCGTGAAAACGATACCTTTCTCGGGAGTGGCAGATAGAGGTCTACTCATCGTTCCAGACTCATTATAGCCTGTATAAATAAAATCTAAGTTACATACAAAGATGAGATATTTCGTGGCCATAAGTCTTGGTTTATGGCAATCTAACTTCATAGCAAATGAGGCGAGACATACCCCCCCCCCCCCCGTTCTTAATAGATATAGCCAAATTAATTTTTGGCATGAGTGACGCACCCTTTCATTCTATATATCATTCTTCTAATCTTAAAGGAAAAGGGCATCCAATTGTATAGGATGGACAAATCCATTTGGAAAATAGGAGCCACTAAAATTATCCAGTAGCTAAAATGGGCCATTCGTCCTTGTAGACAAGACAAGAAAGAGGACAAGACTGAATATGATACCTCTAGGACCGAGCAGTCCAATCAAGTAGATCAGATAGCTAGAGCCACTGGATGTCTTTTGTTTTTTACATTCACATTGTTTGTTATAATTATCTATATATGACTGATTTTGAGTCTGTAAGGTTCCCTTTGACAAATGATATTTCCGTGAAGCATCCATCCCTATTTCTACCACCCCTTTTCACGTATATTCATCTGCGTGATACAAAAATTATTTTCATGGTGTTTCGGTACAAAGTGAACTTCAACACAATTGCAGCGCGCTAAACTAGTTTATCCAATGTGTACATTGAGGATTGCAATTGGACAAAATGCCGTAAAATGATGGTAACCCAGAGACCATTGGAAAATGTCATAAGGATAATACAGCAGGGATACTAACTCTGAATTAATGATAAATGATATGGTGGTCAAACTACCAATTTCTACAAAGAAGCTAGCATCGAATTTATTTCAGCTGAACGTAGTGGTCACACCTAACAAACTGGACCTTTTGATATTGATAAGTGATGATTAAGGAGGGCTCTAAAATAGCAACGTTGTGTTTTATGGACTTCTCAGAGATTATAGCCGTGATCACTAGGAGATGATTTGGCCCGGGCCAAATTGGCACGGATCATGCCTGAGTAAAATTTGGCCCATGCCTAATTAGAGAGCGCTGTCACACGTAAACCACTCACTCGATACTAAACAATACTTAAACAAAGCAAAGTGAGTCACTTTCGGAACCAGTTGCAATTGATATGCAATAATTCGACCCACGCTAAAATTTGGTCTTTCTGATTTAGATAGATGCTTGATGATAGTCAGAAATGAGCGCAACGAGAGGTATACAAATACAAAACTGAGTAGGACAACACTTATTGATACACAACCACAATACAAGAAAAAGAAAAAAGAGCAACTGAATATAAAAGGGAAAGCACATACGCAAGACAACCAGGTAACGATTTATGATTATAAGCTGATTTATCAATCATTCAATGATTAACCCTTCGGCTTGTGACTATCCAGGTGCTGCCAATGACTTTAACACATACACACTGATTCTATAGTTGACTGTTGGTGCCAAAAGATATATCCTGTTTAACACCAATGATCAATTTCCCTATCTCCACTTTTCTGGAGACAAGCTGCCAACTGGGTGTGGCGAACCTGAAAATAGCGTCCGAAGGGTTAAAAAGAAACCGCGAACTGACTGGAACTCTTGCTCGACAATATAGATGGGTTTGAAAAAATAAATACATATACGCCCAAAGACTTACTGGATTGTAGCTTAAGGCCCTCGTAATAAGGGAGATAGACGTGTTGTTCAGATATAGGTCGACCGAATAACGGGGAGTGAGGCATAAGATCATCACCTACGCAACGGTCAATTGAAGAAAAAAAAATTCAAAATCAAGAATTCATTCCGAAGCCAAATGAAAATAGATACGATGAATTCATGCAAAATCAGCATCGATTTTTTTCAAGATGATTGAATTCAGGGATTACGAACATTTAAAGAATGTAAAATCAACAATTTTCGTTTGAACATTACGTTAGGCTTGTTTTTTAGTGATCTTGCGAAGGGCATCACTGGCAAGTCATAGTGCACATCTGCCTACCATCTGAGAGACAATATCTCT
Organism: Tubulanus polymorphus; assembly: GCF_964204645.1. Classification (NCBI taxonomy): domain Eukaryota; kingdom Metazoa; phylum Nemertea; class Palaeonemertea; order Tubulaniformes; family Tubulanidae; genus Tubulanus; species Tubulanus polymorphus. The sequence goes on along the minus strand of NC_134028.1, from coordinate 7,711,136 downwards.
GTCTTCAACCTTTAAACTTTGCAAAGTTTACTGCATAACCCCCTAAACTTTCCATACGTTATAATTATGATACACGAGCCCCAAATCAAAAATGGCGCGGCTGCTCCTATTTTTAAGAGACCAATTTCGATAAAATCAATCTTTTTGTATGGCCACGTTACTTATCAAGAGGCAACTGGATTGATAAATCTAGACACCTCATATTTGTGTTTGCTTGGAAAGCTAACATGGACAACGACAGGACAGGGGCTTAACATGGAAATCATCATTCACAAAACAATGCCCTCGCACAAAAGATATTTACGAATATTTCAACAGCCATCGCTGCAGAATTCCATCACATGAAATGTACAAAAACACCATGAAAATAAAAACTGCATCCAATTACTTCATCAAATACATTCTTTGACACATTTACATAAAAAAGCTGATTTCAGTTATGAGGGAAACCTTGGTCATAAAAGCAAAGCATTTAGCTGGTTGACATCAATCAGCCAAATACATTAGAAAAGCCAGTAGATTTTAAAAAGTAATGTAAGATTCAGACAACAGGATTTTCACGAAGAGACTCTCCTTAGTCTTGGTTAAAAGAAAGCTTGCTTTATTACCAGCCGAAAGACTTAGTTTGTCATTTCCGGATTCTTAACCCAAAAACAACCAAATGCGATCCAACTGATCCAGGTCCTTGTTTGTTGAAAGCTATGTTAGACCCTGAAGGCATAATAACTGTCTTATGACCTCCTTATTCACAAATATATGTTAGTGAAAAGTTAGAATTGATTAGATTTCGTACTTTTCAGCGTATCTCGACTGATTAGTGTATCTCGACTGTGCATCGTATCTCGGCCGATTGTTGAGCCAGCGCTTAGCAGCCGTCCGCCGCCGTAGTCCATTTCGCGTTTCAGCTCCTCGGTCGACAGCGACAGCCCTTGCGAAAAGTCATCTGTTGTGCTCAACAGTTGTTTCTGACGTCCTACACGTGAGACGGAGTCAAAGGAAAAAAAAACAATAAAACAAACATAAGACACAACATTCATACAGAAATAATAATTAAGGCAACATTTCAGAACCGTGTTTTGTAGTAACTAAGCCGAAATGATCACAGTTGAAATGTTCCCCGTTAAACAAAATTAACAAAATCGAAATTAAATCGAAAATGAAATTAACTTTTAAGAGACTGAATATTGGTTTAATTGAATTACATAGTATTTAAGATTAAAGAATTATTGCGAATTATCTATTTCAATTATTCACATTTTCTTATAAAATCAAGACAACAAGAATACAGCAATTTATACTTTTCATCCAAATATTTAATCATTCGTTTTAAGCAACAGCGTAAATTTGTCACTTTTCTAATCATAGCTTCAATACAAAACTTCTGCATTATTTCATTCATAACATCCCCCCTCCGCCAGTAAATGATCGCAAAGATGATCATAATCATTCAAGAGAAGTTTTGTATGAAGCGTTTATTCCTTTTAAGATATCCAATTGATACATCACTAACTAAATCGATAATCCTCACCTCTTTGACAGAAGTAATATGTCGAAATCTCCGATCTAACAGTGTTGATTTTAGCTTCATTGTACGTAATTAACCAAATTTAAAGAATGAGGCAACATTAATAAATGCTTTGAGTTGAATGATGTATCAATTGGTCTGTTATAAGCAGATGCAATTAGATTTAAGGAAAGAAGAAGTAATCAATGTCAGCAGTAAACCACTTTCAGAAGTTTGGGAGTTAGATTTCAAGTTAGATCTATCGAGGTAGATTAAAGCGGAAATTTTTTGAATTTGGCTTCTAGCTTATTTCAGATGGAAAGGGCGATTATAGTGTGGGCATTATCACCAGTATTCTAGGAAGAAACTTAACGTTATGAGAAGATTAAAACAAATAGACGGAAAGCAGATTTTAGAAGCGATAATTTGTAGCGAGCTTTATCTTGCAATCATTTCATTTCATAAGTTTCTAATGTATTCATACTATTGTATATGTATATGTATTATACATACGTATATATATATATATATATATATATATATATATATATATATATATATATATATATATATATATATATATATATATATATATATATATATACGAAGGAGGGGTTTCAGTTTGGATACGATAGAACATTCTATAATTCGGTTAAATAACTATCATTTGAATGATCATCTGACGTCTGGATTAATCAATGACTTCAGGCACTGAATAAGAGTGGGATGGATGCACAGAGTGCCATCTACTGGGAAACGTATAATCAGTTGTGATCGAAATTAGAGAGGAAATGTCATCATGACGGGATAAGCGAAACTTATTTAACCGTCTGTATTCAGTGCCTTTAGTTGATGTATATATATAGCGTTATGTAGTAAAGGGAAAAGCCTACTTTTATTACGATATTGAATCGTCTCATCGAAAACACCGCGTCCGTCTTCTGAAAAAATCAGCATGCAAAAATAAAGAAAACGAAAAAAACGTGTCGAATACCGAAAAAATAGAACACAGTGGGATGGAAAACACGAATTGAAAGTAGGAACTGAATAATAAATGACGATAACTGAAGTGACCAGTAGTGAGTTTATAGTAAAGTATGATGAACTCTAATGAAAGATGTTAAACTGTAAGGCCTTACATTTACTGCAGGTTCAATTGTTGCCATAAGTGGCATTTTCTTATCATGGTCCAATTTTTCAGTCCTCACCGACTCTTTAGAATTGGTTAATATTGTATTATGAATTAAGTCTGAATCTTCAGATACAACTACAAGGCTTTAGACATGCTAGGAACTACGAACGGTCACTCCAGTTTAAAACTAAATCTACCGGTAATCGAAGCAATTGGACTCCCATAGCCACCAAGCATGGTCATCTTCAATCTGCATTTTTACAAAATCTTTCGATACACTGGACCCAGTTCCACAGTCGTTAGTTAGAGTTAACCTTGAGTTAAAGTTAGTTCATTTTCAATGAGTTAACCCAGAGTCAAATCTTAACTCAGAACTGTGGAACTGGGCCCTGGATTTTCAATCGGTGTCAGTCAAGTGCAGAATTTTTAAAAATGTTGTTAAGTTTGTTAATATAAGCTTTAAAAATCGTCAAACGTGAATACAAAATTTCATTTCAAATTCAGTACAATTTTCGTTTTTCATGAAGCATTTTCGAAATTTTACTTGGATGGGTAAAATTGGCAGAGATGATGCAACCCAATCGTAGTATTCAACACCTTTTGTTTGTCTAATTTGTAGGTAGTGAAATTGTGAGTTTCAGGCCTAAAATCTGTGCCGTTTCTGACCCATTCTATCTACTGACGATAGCAAGCAATATTCGGATTTCAACCGAACAGTTCAACATGTGTGTGATTTAACAGTTGTAATGACGTGGTAGACACAGAACTGATGAAATGATGCCGATACCACCCGAGACCACAATACCCTTCTTAAAGATATACTACGATACAATACCTAAATAAGCTGAGTAGCCTATAATAAAATCAGAAAATGGAAATTATGAAATCATCTCTGCAAATCTTTCCACATTTAACACATCTGCTTCAATCAATCAATCTTAGTATCACTTCATACTCCGTACGCATCAACTTCTCGACTTCAAAGGTCTACAAATGTCATTCTATCCCCATTCATAATCACAACGCAGAAATAGCTAATTAACTCGCACCAAAAGACAATAGAATGGTTGCTAAGCAACTGAATCTAAGATGGCCGATATGAAATAAACCCGTGCATAAAGACGGGTTACGAAGCGCAGTTGCCAGACAACGGACTGATCTCATTCATTTTTGTGATGCATTTTCGGTATCAAGAGTATAGTGATGTTAAGATTCAATTAGGGTTAAAAATGGTTAGTATTTTTTTTAGAACAAATATCTACCATCAGCGTTATCTTGTTGGGGATATTGATTCCTATCTTTTTCCTTCTTAAGACGCCGAATTGTGTGCATCTGGCCCTCTTCTACCTCTGTGCGTAACAAAGCATTCAAACGTGGATTATCATGTTTACAGATAAATCGCATATTATTTTTCCTTAACCAAATTAGCTCGACGTGTTACAATATTAGAATGAACTGAAACGCTTTAAAAAATGTTGACTTTATATCATCTATTAAGTGCATTAAGTGCTTATCGTGATAATGGACGCCTCAGAAAAAACTAAGATTAAACGTTATACCTACCCAATTGCAGTTTCACAAAATCCAAAAGGTCAAAACCATTTAGAAAGTGAACAATCAGGATTTCATTTCATGAAACTGAGTTTGAAATATTGTACAATGTTCATCTAGTAATAATGAGGCCCATTCAGTCTAATAACCTTATTCCATTAATCAAAACATTTCCATTATTAGCGGTTACCGTTTTGGACAATATTCAACGAATATTTGTCCAATATTTAAAGGACTAAATATGTATAAGTTTTGGAAGTCTGAAGCTGTCAATGTTTGTAATATTCATGTTTACTTCGATGATAGCCTAATGCTCAAAAATCAAGAAAATGTAACATGTATTTCAAAATCTGACGCTTTTTGTACGATAGATTTCCTATCAGCATCGATAGCAAATCAAAGAGACAGCCATTAAATTCACTACCGCTATATTCAAAGGGTTTTCAGACTAGTTCCATGCAATTCAATAATAGGATTGAACATTCTTAGTCCTTTAATTTCAGAATTCATTTTGAGATTACATGAGTTACCATGAGGCTATGGCAATGCTGTAGGATTTATTTGCTAGCGGTAACTTTGATTGAGAGTCTGTGAAATCAGTCACATAGCTAATTCCACAGTTGTGCGTCGATTTCACTCTGCAGAATCAAAAGCAAGTTTTACACTTGATGTGAAACCGGCTCTAATGATAAGAAAAATTTACAATTGGCAATTAAGTCATCACATGGATAATACGAGGGAAACTACAGCATTGCCGACCAAATAGACTGTGCATTTCACAGGATTCTGACTCGAAAAATCCGACCTCAAGTGAAAAACAGAAAATATCATTCGAGTCGAGAACTGATGTGAACCGAACAGTTATGAAAGAAATGGTTTCATATGTAATATATACCTAACTACATCGACCGATGAAAAAAATCGACTTCGAACATACGGTATTTTCATAAAATTGCCCACTCGTGTCGAAGCCAATTTTATTGAATATTGTTATGAGTTCGGTATATACTACATATTGATATGTCTCAATCAATACATACACATTCACCTACGACATTTTGTCATTGCGTAGGTAATGCGAATCATTATTATGATTGTCGAGTTTTGATCGTTGATAGGTTAGTGACTTCACAGGCGCAGTTCCTTCGAGGTATATAGGATTAGTTTAAAAAGTGCATTTGTGGAATTGATTAAGTCTAGAATTTAGTTTGTACCTTGAGGGAACTATACCTGTTGCTAAGCAGGTTATATAGTGCTGTTGCTAGAAGCAGATCATCAGACCTACTAAGAGACCGGCTGTCTTGCAAGCAAAATGTAGAAAACCCATAATAAAAATGTTAAATATATTTGTGATAATGGGTTTTCTACATTTCAGAATTGTAGGTATCTTTCTTTCATTTTAGAATAATACATCATTTGATTCTGCATACATGAAAAGATGTTGACAATAACTAAAAAAGTTATTTACATGAAACAGAACCCTAGAACCTGGGCAAGAATTTACAGTTATTTCTAACAGAGAATAAAAGCTGAAAATAGTACAACGTTACAGTAAACTCTGATTAACACTTTGCTTCAGGACATATCCAATGTGTTCATATATGGCCATCCCTTAACTTTTTAATGGTCAAAAGGACGCAAGGCTCAAATGTCCAAACTTTAGAGTGTACTGTACTCATTGTATGAAGGATATATTCTAAGCAAGTTATACTTTGGCTACAAAGAAGTTGATAATCAGTAATTCAACAGATATCAGATTAGATTTAGACCCGAGCAAAAGGTTTTTAGAAGATTTCCCAATCAATATCTATAACGGCTTGATTCCTACCAAATTTCTCTGAAAATTTACACAAATCACATCAAAATCAATGGTATAGATTTAATGAATCTCTTCCAAACGTAATTACTCAGACTTATTTTCGTTTAGTTCATATCATTCTAAGAAATTGCTGCGAAGAATGAACTACAACTAAGCGAAAAACTTAGGACCGCCCACGACTGCACCCTATATCTTACACGATTACCCATGTAATTATCAATGGTGTTTATCTATCCCTTCATGGTTAACCACCTTATTCTTGAAATCATTCGAGCGTAATTTCATATTCTTTCATATTCTGAGGGGTGGATATACTTTTGCATATTTACATACCGGTCAACGTTGAATATTGGGATACGGTCTCTAGATAAATATCGCGTTTAAAAAAATGAGAAGACTATGAAATCCTATGACTATGAGTATTCATTTCGTAAACACTCGAATCCGTTACAGAGGTAGGGAAAACGTATGATGTGCTTTCGTTTAAAGCAAGTGCCGGCGAATGTGCAAAAAGCATCGTCCTGAACCTCTTGTCACGCCGAGGTGTAAAAACTGAAAATTTCTCCACACGAATACTTACCCGTGTCTCGACTGAAAAAGTACATTTATTCACGGGGAACAGGGTTAAAGCTAGGATAAAACACCGATAACGATGAACGATCACTAACCTCCTTCATCCTCCGAATCGGTCATGAATCCCTCCTGCATGGTTTCCGGAGCGACGACCTTGTAGCGTTCTTCTCCGGCCTCTTGCGTCGGTACGGCGTCCGTAACGCTCTTCAATATCTCGACGACTGAGATGTATCCCAGACGCTGAGCAATCGACAGCGGTGTCTGGCCGTTCTGAGGAGAGAATAGAAAAAATCCTGCCATATATGACTCTAAAGAGGAACATCAGGTACTAAAATTTCTAAATGATTGCGAGGTAGGCAAATGAATTCTCTTCATTCAAGATTATAAGAACTCTTCCATAGATATAAGACTTATTCTGGGGAGAGAATAGAAAAAAAGTCTACTGTATACGACTCTAGAGGAACATAAGGTACTAACATTTCTAAATGATTCCAGGGTAGGCAACTGAATTCTCTTCATTCAAGATTGTAAGAATTCTTCAATAGATATTAGACGTGTTTAGGGAGAAGAGATAGAATGACTAAGTAGGGAACTGTCAACAGAAATGACAAACTATTTTCGAAAAGAACGCGAATACCCAGTTTTTACGCGAAGATTCATGAATGTTACTTTTTATCAGTCGATTCTTATTACTCCAAGACTCAAACGACTCAAACTCAGATTTTGATAGCTGATGGCAATACATACGTTTGAAACTTCATTAGGTGAAGCTCCATTTTTGAGTAAGGCCTGTACGACTTGGACATGACCTTGCTGAGCGGCTTGATGCAGCGGCGTGTAACCAGCCTTTGTTTTAGCGTTAACATCAGCTCCCTCTTCGAGTAAGAATCGTATCATATTGTTCTGACCGAAATGACAAGCGGTGTGTAATGGCGTGTATCCAGCTTTTGTCTGGGGATTCGTTTCGGCTTTGTGGTTTTTCAAGACTTGTCCGACCGGTACGCGGTCTTCCTGCGCAGCCAGATGCATTGGAGTGAGTCCGTTTCGAGCCTTGATATTAGAATCGGCTCCATGTTCTAACAACAGTGCTACCATGGTAGTATGTCCTTCTTGAGAAGCCAGATGCAAAGGTGTGAATCCACTCTGAAATTACCATGAGCAAAAAATGACGAAATCGAAATGACAACAGAAATGGTTCATGAAGTCTTATAGTTATCAAGAAATGTTTTTGAACCTTTGATTCTGAGTTAGTTCTGGCCCCATGTTTCAACAGAGTCGTCGCGATATCCATCTGGTTTTTCTTTGCAGCTATGTGAAGAGGCGTGTAACCATTCTTAGCAGTAGAATGAGGAGATGCGCCTTTCTCTAACAGCAACAATGCAACGTTATCGTGGTTATAATGCGCAGCAACGTGCAGAGGTGTTACGCCATTTTTGCCTTGTACATTCGGGTTGGCGTCTTTCTGTAGGAGGAGCTTTGCAACTTTGACATTTCCATATTTGGCCGCCATATGCAGTGGTGTGAATCCCTTCTGTAAAAACAAATTACGATTTGAAATTGATTTCTATCATACAAAAGAAAACTTTCATGGTTGCATTCATGAAAACTAACCTTAGTTGTGAGATTGTGAGAAGCGCCATTTTCGAGGAGAACCTGTGCGACTTCTTCTTGGCCTTCTTTCGCCGCAATGTGTAGCGGTGTGTATAAATCTTTAGTGGTAGCGTCTGGGTTAGCTCCATGTTGCAGGAGCAGCATTACGTTATCGACATTACCCAGTCGAGCAGCGATGTGTAGTGGAGTTTGTTGTTCCTAGAAACGAAATGATCAAAAACATCAGGCTCTTTATCCATTAAACTCCTGAATGACTTTTTTCACTTACTAGTTAGCTGTTTTAAAATGATGTACAAATGAGCATAAAGATCGAAATTCAGGAACCTATTTGCAAAGTTTGATCTAATCCAAATCATTCATTTTCCCTTTTTCAAATCTAAAGTTGGACTTAAACTCACATGTATGACTTCGAAACACCTCAAGTCCTTTATGGATTAAATAATGTGATTATGAAAAGGGTTTATTACTATTACCTATTTCTCAACTAGCAGTCAAATAAGGGAGCTGCTAAACAAGTTAAAGTTAAAACTGGTCTATCAAACCAGCTCTAGGAGTCAATCGATTCTGTAAATGTGTAGACTGTATTCCTACTTACTCTTGCTTTAGCGTCGACTTGTGCATTGTTTCTCAGTAAGATACGTATGATATCAGTTTGATTGGCCCGGGCAGCCAGGTGAAGTGATGTTTCGCCACGAATCGTCTGGAAGTCTGGGTTAGCCCCATGTTGTATCAGACAGATCACGATGTTCATGTGTCCCATAAATGAAGCAACATGGAGAGGGGTCAATCCAGACTAAAATAACACAAAAAAAACAGGCATGGATTGAGTTACAAAAATGGATTAACACATAAACCAGAATTTATAACAGAATTCTGCTTTGGCTTCAGGTTTACCAATCTTCGATACCTCAATAAGTGCGCCGCTTACAGTTTTTCATGAAACCAGTGCCACAGGGGCGGTTCCAACATGTTGGTTTGACAGCTATCTTAGAAATGGTCTAAGGTATGATAGCTAACAATATATTGATGAAGATATGTAATACAAACCTCAGTAGTGGCTTCGATTGCGGCTCCATATTTCAACAATAATTCTACGACTTTGATTCGGTTCTTTTTACACGCGATGTGAAGTGGAGTGAATCCATTCTGTAAACCAGAAAAAAAGGGGAATAAATATCGAATACCCAAACAAAACACTACAAACATCCAGAACATCACTAAAGGGTTTCATTAAATGAATACGAAATCTTACGAACTGAACTGAATTGCTAGAACAGCAAGGAACTCGAATAAATTACACGATACTCGAGACATATGGATAACAGAATATTAAGAAACAGACGGTCGCCTGGAACCAGTTCCACGGTCATGAGTTAACTCTCAGTTGTAATTAGTTCATTTTCAATGAGTTAACTCTGAGTCAAATCTTAACTCACAACCGTGGAACTGGGTCCAGTAGTTCAAAAGTTGGTTAAAGTATATAGTGAACAATATAGTTTCAAGACTGTGGAACTGGGTATAGTGAGGGTACATCGTTCTGCGCCGGTGGTTGGTATACGTACTAGAGCTCTTGCATTCGGCTCACAGTTCCATTCGAGGAGGAGTTTAGCGATTCGAACATTTCCACAATGTGCAGCTACGTGAAGCGGTGTCAAGTAGTCGACTGTTACTTCATCGACGGGAGCTTTCTTCAACAAAAGCAGACGTCCGCAGTCGACGTGGTCGCCCTGGGCGGCCATATGCAATGGCGTCAAACCATTCTAAAAAGTAACAAAACAGATTGATTTTACACAGTTCTACAGGACGCTTGAATTTACTGGTGGCCATTCTAAAAGTAATACAACAGTTCCTCAATTGAAAGATAGTAATTACTCTCTGAACTTCAATGACAGAAATGAATCACATTCAGTTCAACGAGGACGGATTTTACTACTTTCTGAGTTAATGGACATAACGAGACATAAACTTACTCTAGTTTTACAAGCATTGGGTGAACCTCTTTCAAGCAGGATATCTGTCACTTGCTCATGTCCGCTTCGAGCCGAGCAATGAATCGGGGTCAAACCGTCTCGTGTGCGCGCGTCGATGAGGGCGCCGCTGTCCAACAGCAGGTTGACCATGTTCGTTTTACCCCATTTCGCTGCGACGTGAAGCGGGCAAATACCATTCTGAAAAAAAAATTATCAACGAAATGCCGATGAATTGAGTAATCAATTCAGCTAAGTTTCACGAATCTGAAAATTCTTGCACAATAAATTGCGGATAGATTCCTCGCATGTAAAGGCTAATATTTTCAAATTTGACGGTTAATTTTCAACGTACTATTCAACATACTGTCAGAATATCGGAATAGAAAAGATATAAGAATGATAAAGAGATGAACGAAGCAATAGAAGAAAGATGATGAATATAATGAAATGACACCCAGTAGATATAGTATCTATTCCACTGTTGGTTTTTTATCCGGCCAGACTCGTGAATGCATTTTTCGATACACACTTGCGATTACTGTATTGTGTTTATAACCATCGGAAGGCGCGTAAGATGCCTGTTAACTGTACACAGAACTGAGGTTCATAAGTATGCGAAATGAGACTAAGGGTGCTTAGAATGCTGAACGCACAGACAGAAGATCAATTTCTCAATTCGCTTCTCTCGTCTGGTAGCGAGTTATTCGGATCGATATTATATCTCGTCGATGGAGCGGCTGCCGACTACTAGTTGCATACACTGTAGTGGATTTCAGTTCATCGTTTATGCATTCGTGGTGGTTATAAAATCCGTCCCGAGGGTCATGATTAAACCATGCCGTATTTGGCGTTGGGCATCGGAAAAACGATGTATGCAAAAGCTGCAAACATACAATATGAACCAAACTTCCAGCCAGCCATGCAGCATATATATTCGTTTACATGTTAAGTGTCATAAGGATATCGGTTTTTCTGTTCTGTTCTGTCTGCATGGAAACCAACCACACATTTTAATAGTAGCTCCTAATTAAGAAGGCTATATGACACGTGTATTACAATATTCATCTCTTGAAGAATATCACCAACCATATCTAATTGCTAGTATGGTAGTAGCAAAATCCATTACTTTTTGGGGGTTTAAAGAAAATAACGATACCAGGACCCTCGACTACGATTCGAAATCTCCAAGTTGTCAGTAAGTACACTGAAATGATGCGATAATTAGGAAAACCCGACATTCAAGTTATGATGTACATAAGCTTACAGAGCCTAAAAATATCTGGTTAATGCGGTTATTACATAGATTACGACATAACATTCGACCCCCAGCAAAGCCTCGCTAATAGGTATCGATTTATGGTTTCCAGTTCATTAATTCTGTTCAGCAATCTCTGATAACCATTTTTTACTGGGAAGATTATGTACATAACTAAATATATGTAAAATAATATAGGACTTAGTTGTATGGCTATCAGTTGACTGTATCATAGTTGAACTAAACTGATAATGAAGCAACTGGGTCCTGAAGTTGACTTAACGACTTAAGATTTTTGGCTTGTTGAATGTGTATAGTAACCAGAATCAGAATTTGTTTTTGTGTACAGTTCAAATACAAGCTTTGATCTGAAAAGGAGGGTTGCATTGGTGTAAGTTTAAGCACTTCGTTTTAAAACACGTGATCTGTACGAAAAATCTAAGCTTCTGCATTCATGCGTCATCCAAAATACATACAAAGCAGAACGAAACCAGCCCTGGGAAGTGAGGCTAGAAGAAACGGCAGATTAAGGAATTAATTAATCAGACATAGAAGCCCAGTCAGCTATTAACATCGGTAATTAACGAGGCAAATGATGATCATCATTGAATTCAGGGAACGACTAAAGAAGCTAAAAGTCAGAATATATCAGGCAATAGAGGGCAGCACAAACGAATTCAAATTTTCATATATTCAAACTAAGGGGGATTTTCTGGTTATCCCTGATGAGATGAAAATGATGATGATAATAATGACGATGAAAGATGAAGTAAGAACTAATAGTATCAGTTACCCAGACTCCCAAACTTACTTTTCCGTGAGAGTCAGGCTATTCGATTGAAACACAAATACATCAATATCTACATATTCTTAGATATGAACGTATCACTTAACTTTTCAACCGACGAATCGATACGGTTGACTCAAACACTTAATTTTGCTCTTTTTGGACCAGAAAAATCTGTCCCGACATGAGTGACATCTGATTATTATTTCAATAACTATACAATAGTTTATCAGGTTAGATCCACCACGAGTAGCATCTACTGTGTATCATGGTGATACCAGGTGGAGTTTATAACATGCAATAGCTTTTCTTGAAAGTTTTACCAAATCTGTACAAATTTTAGAGACTAAATTTCCAAGGTATGACGATGTTTCATCCTTTGTTTAAGAGATTTTAATGCAATCTATAATCCTTAAACATCACATTGGCACTAAACATTTGTCATAATTTCAATTTTTCAAAATCGGTCATTTTTTTTCTTCATTTTTCCCAATGCTCTACTTACTCTTGCTTTGAAGTTCGGGTCGGCGCCTTTTTCGATGAGTAGCGTACCGACATTGATGTTACCATAATGAGATGAGATGTGAAGAGGTGTGAATCCGCTCTGAAATAGAAAAAGCGATCATTGTTGCATTCAATATTACATTACAATCAAACAATCATTTTATTCAAATCTTAATCAAAAGATGCAATGCACCAGGGCCTACACAGTTATATTGGAAGATTAGATCATTTCAAATATTCAACTTCAGTCAAATTCTAACCAGAACCGTGAAACACGATCTGGAAGATTTTCCCTAGTGTTACTGAATGGCCTTACTGAACAGCCAGTAATTTCAACTGGGTGATTGTCAAGACCAATTTAATGAAATGGAAGTCCGAAAATCTAATTGTTTAGATCTGATGAATTTCTTAAAATTTGGAATGAATAACTTAAATGATATCATATACTGATATAGATAGTTACTGTTACCTTTAGAGTTTGTTATAATGTTATAACCTTTGAACATATATAATAAAGAAATTTTTCTAGATTAGCGTTAAAAATATTTAGGATTATCTGAAGACCCATGAAACCGTATTCTACAAGTAATAATCTGCATCATAGAGGTATTATAAACACTATGTATAAAGCATGCGGAAGGGCAACATCCAAATAACAAAACGGGTTGAAAGTGTTAAAAACAAAATGCACATAGATATACTGTATATGAACTCGACTGTATGAACATGCCACAACATTTGAATAAGCAATTTTACAATATTATCATCAGACAAATGAGAAATATGATCTGGGTTAGCGTGTAATATAAATTACAAATTGTAACATTGTCCCGGGCGGTATAGATCATTTCATCATTACAATGATTAAAGGCATCTTTTAAAAAAGAAATCGCTTGGTTATTATGGCCTGGTTATGTACAGCTCTCCGTTTACGAAAAAAGCCGTATTGATGTCGGAGATTCAAAGCTACGATTTTGTGATGCAAAGCGCTTATGCCTGAATTACAAGAATAATCCCATGTGCGTAGGCGTACAAAAATAGAGGGTTGACATTTTGTTTTTCGTTGGGGTCTTGTTGACCTTTCATAGATGTGGTCTGTTTGATTCTACCGAATAAGGCTTGGAAGCTTCCTAGAACTCATCGCTTGAACTTTGATATTCCTCGACGCAGTTTAGTGGATGGAGTCCGGTAAACTGCTAGAATTGTCTTAACTTTTTGACAGGAATTGAAATTAGAATTCAACTGATTCGACATTGTTTAGTGCATTTTTCTTCCGAGATCCACGATTACGAGAAAAAATAATTGAACATCGAGATATGACAACATCGAAGACAAATGTCTCAATAGAAATTAGAACAAAATTACAGAACAATTTAAAAGGACTTGAAGGCTGTCTTATATCATAACTGATATCGTTATGAACAAAGTGTTTAAGAAATGATGTATACAGGAAATTCAGCTTACACCAGGGAAGATAATTCAGAAGGATCAAAATGCAACAAACTGACTCAAAGTAACCACACTAAACACGGAAACACAGGGAATTTTACACATATGAAACATGCAATTACATCTTCGTATACAAGGGCTGAACTAGTTATATCGAATGGATTAGCAACATTGTAGTTGACTAACCATGTAGTGATTGGTCTCTGGAACAAATGACCGAACTGATCAGCAACAGGGTTGATCAAATTGAGTGGTCAAGACACTGACTTCTATCGATTTTCTTTCATAGTTACAGACCCTGGCAAGTGAAGTGTAGACAAAACTAACAACATTTCATGCAATAAGTCATCCTTCCATGGCAGGGGTTCGAACCTGATGGCATTGAGACTGCACCAGACCGAGTGCACAGTTACATGTGCAGATGAGGCAGATGATCAGAAATCTCGTTTTTTCATTTTAGCTAGGGTTTTCCCATTTAAAATTTATCCGTGAGATATTCTTCAGCCATTATACAACAAGCAATCTGATTGGTGCCCCAAGTTTTCTTGCAGCAAACCTGCACATGTAGCTGCGCACCCGGTCTAGTGTGGCAGGGGTTCGCGCCATGGCCGAGTCTAGTGATGCCATCAGGTTCGAATTCCTGCTAGGGGAGACGACAATAAATTGACACAAACACAATGAAAACAAATCTTTTCTAGTTTCTATACCTTGGTGGTATCGTTAACTAAGCTGCCACTCTGTAACGTAAACGATTAGTAGTCATTAACAAATTAGTAGTCAAAGAATCGATCAATCCAAGCAGTCAGTAAACAAATGGACTATTATATGCCCATGGTTAAGCACAAAATAAGCACAGTCATTCATGGATTAGACCAAGGTTTAACATCATATAGATACAACCAGCCTCTCCAGATATCGGTCTCCTACACTCAAACATATCTAGCCTAGTGTTGTCATCAAAACCAACCTGCCTTCAGCCAGGAAATCTTTGTAATTGTATATAGTGCAATGTCAATTTAGATCCTTTTAGAAACCTGTGCACCAAATGCCTTTAAATAACCAGCCGCAAAAAAAGAAAACCCTTCAAATTTCTATATAAATATGTGATTCAAAAAATTTTGAAACATATAAGTTATTTTAGCCCTGGGAGTCTCAAATCGATATTAATTGACTTGAACCCGACCGAGTTAAAATGAATCTTAGTTCAGTAACATGCATATTGTTCCCTCGATATTTAGAAACTTGCGATGACTTGATTCCCCCTTAGACCAGTGTGATAGAACTAAAAAAAATCGAATCCCGGCGGCAATCAGTTACATACTTCAACCCAGTGCTGCCATATTGAGAAAATTGATTAGTTAAAAAAAGAAACAAGTTCATACAAAATGCATTGAAACAGGATCTCATTTGTGTGTGTGAAGATATTCGGATCAAAAATTGAAACTGACAGAATAAATCAGGATGCACATGACAATCCATGTCATCAGTCATAACTTATGAATACATTCAGTTATAGGCAAATGGAACGAAATATTCAAAGGTGGAAGGAGACATAGTTCTGATAATTTTGGGACATGAGTTAAAACTAAATTTATCGTTATTTACAAGGTAAACTTTCTGCAAGAAAGGTTTCATCATTCAAATTTTTCGAAACGTAATTCTTTTAAGGCGGGCTAAAGGAAACTTAGCAAATGAGAAACTGGACTCAAACTCACGCACATGACCCAGTTCCAAGGTTATGAGACAAATTCAAACTCACTACCACGGAAACTGGAAATCATTGAAAAAAATCTCAAATAATCGTACAAACCTTTGACGTAGTGTCGGCGTTGTGTTCGTTTTGAAGGAGAAGCGCTGCGGCTTTCGTGTCATCTTTCTTCGCAGCGATGTGCAGAGCGGGCAGACGTACTTTACCGCGTGTGTCGTTTTCGAGCAGAACCGCGACGACTTTCTCGTGTCCCTGCTGTAACGCGACAGCCAAAGGAGTAAAACCATCCTGAAATAAGATTCGACACGACACGTGAATACAACGCTAAAATGAAAAACCTTAACGACCTCGGGAAAAAATTGAGAAAATCTATATAGTCCTTCCGTGCTTAACTTCTATCCAAAGACACGTCCCAAAATTCTAAAATGAACTCATTAACTCAACTAAAATAATCGTGAGTTTGGATACATTGAAATTGAATCAGTCATGATTGAATCATGGACGTCTTGAGGTAAAACTCCTAAAAATACGTAAGGCCTCAACTTCGAAAGATTAGCTTTCTTACCTCAGTGGCCAAACTCTGGCTAGCCCCATTAGCCAGGAGAAATTTGACGACTTCGTGATGGCTTTCCTGCGCTGCCATGTACAGAGGTGTAAAACCTGTCTGTGACTGAACGTTGACTTTGGCTTCATATTTCACAAGGATCTTCGCGACCTCTTCTTGCCCAGCCAACGAGGCAATGTGCAGGGCAGTGTTCCCTTTCTGTAAAAGAAAATGGTTTCATCTCAGTCATGATGTAGGCTAAAGAATTTTTTCAGACACTACCGCCTACAGCAAAAATCGTAATGAACATAACATCTGAAATGTCTGTAATGAGACCAACCCTGATATGCCCGATGTCTTAAAATATTTGCCACGGACCCTGGGACTTTTTTTTGCCAATTAGTAAGTCAGTCAGATATCTAGCAACACATGGTGAAAAACCTGCGCAGCCTGATATATACATATATTTTGGTAAATATCTCTAAAATCATACACTATTTTGTCAGCCTAGGGCTAGTTGTAATAAACATCACTTAATTACCACCAAAAAAAGAAAACCTGGCCTTCTTTTAAAGACTGGTTGTTTGTATGACTATACAACCAAAATGGACTGCGCGAATGATGAAACCTAGAAATACAATTAATCTAAAAACTTATTTTCGCAATGGCAAAATATTGACTTATTCGATGTTGACTTTGATCGTTTCAAAAGCCAAACCAGTTACAACATTAGTCGTAGCTAGAAAGAAAGAGATTTCTCATCTGGAAGGTCCTAATCATTGATGGTTCGGCCGGAATTTCATCGATTCAAAGCAGCAAGAACTATTTATTGAATCCATCTCAGGTTTTACTATTTACTGAATGACTTGGTAGAACTTTGCACTGTGTCGTGAATGAATGATGAAGTCCCACAATCAGGAAGCCGAAAAATTTTTTCAAGATCAGGACCAAATAAAATAATCGTGTTGCATGAGAAAAACTATGCCAGTTAAGAGCGTGATGATGGCAGAAATAATAAGTTTAGGTTCCAGGCGGGGGACAGTCTTAGAATCAACAAATTTCAAATTTCAGAACAAAAATTGCTTTGATACTGGAATTATTTAGTCAATACTGCCAGAATTTAATACCCAACAAACAACTAAAGCCGGGCGTAGGTCGGCCTTGCGACGCGACGCGATCGTCGCGTTGCGTCACAAGTGGCCGCGCTAGTCGGTTGCGATGCGGTTGTCAGCGACTGTGTGCGACTGGTTGCTGCCAGTCGCAACAGCACGCAGGTCGGTTGCGACGGTCGCGTCGCGTCGCAGAAAGTAGAACATGTGCGACTCATTGCGACTGGCATCGCTGGCAGTCGCAAGGTAGCGTTGGTCGGTGAGTCGTTGCGACGCGATCGTCACTGGCGGTCGCAGTGAGTCGCGTTGCAGTGAGTCGCAAGCGGTCGCAAGGCCAACCTACGCCCGCCTTTACATTGCATGAAACCTGAGCAAGATTCAGAACACTATGTGTGTCAATCAGATGTTATCTCGTCAATTGTGAATTCTTGGTCGAGACACTAGCAATCATACGCCCTAACAAATATTCGAGTGAAATAGAATAGATCAAAACTAGTAACGCAATTTCGACCCCAGATTTGCACGATTTGCACAATAGGTCGAATTTCCAGTAAAAAAGATTCCAACTTGAATTGAAAAACAAAATTGTGAAACTCGCAAACAGATGGATATTGATAAAACATTGCCACGCGTGAGTGAAATTACATTGTAGCAGCACTTCAACTACTAAATATCACTGTATCGCCACTTTCATTTTGATTGAAATGTCGATAAAATAGAACAATGCAGATTCGCAATGTTTAATTAGAAAAACAGTAAAACCTAATTTTTGGAACACAGAACATTTATACGTTTCATTTTTTTACTCAAAGTTACATTTTCGGACTCTTTCCTTATCATTGTGGGATTCTCTCTACATCGCGTCAACACGGATATAGTGTTCTATCAATCGTGATGGCCACATTATCTCAGCAAAGGCCACGCTCTTCGACGCAGTGTTGTGATTGGTCGATTACTAGCTATATGGCCTCTTGGTTGGTCAAGAACTGGCTAACCTCTGTAACATATGACTACAGGTTGTGTGACAATGCCATGACTGGGCCAACTCTGTTTAGATATTTTCAGGTTTCATCGACATGTGAAATTGTATGTAAACAGTGTATCAACCTATGGGAAAAAGATTATTAGATTTTTGCATTCGCCTTGGGAACACTTGAATGCCCCCAGTTCCGGCCTCAACATCGTTTTTGTTGATAAGTGCCATGCAGTATCTCATCGGTTATTCCGAAAAATTAATCAATTCATAAGAAACCATTGCTCTAAATGAAATAAATTCAAGCTTACAGGCCAATATATACATTTTTGGAATCAAAGATGGCCACCAGTCAGCCCTCTCGAATGGTAATGTTCAAATTAAACAGGGTTCATCTTCGAGCCACTATAGGCCTACACATAATTTCAATATCTGAGGATTTGATTTCAACCGGGGTAACATATACTCCACATGGATATGGATGTAATACAGTGAAAACCATAACATCCCCCATGACTTCATGCAGGGGGGGGGTTGGGATATCATGAAGAAAATATAGATTCAGCACGGGATGATTCATTATTCAATTACAATTAGCACCGTAATTTAATCTCTTCCGAATGAAGAATATGACACGAGTGAACTTCCTGACGATAAATCCGACACTCTCCGCAGACACCAGTAATTTCAGTAAATACGACCCGGCCAACGATTCAACCCACTGAGTCTAGACAAATCATCGAAAATAGGGAGGAGAGTCAATCGTCAATACTTAACCTACACACATTAGTCAAAATTCTCCGTGACTTTCTACGGATTTTCGCCCGATTGATCCCCGTAATGGTATCTCCATGTAAATATGGAGGAGCATCTAATCTCAGATGTTCAGTGATTCATTGCTGTAGAAAAAATTTCAATGGATCATCGGGGCGAGTCTGAAGTCTAGACTAGATTTTCTAGACTCCAAACGGAGAGATGCGCAAAAGAATCATGACTAAACAAGCCCAGTACGTAATGCATTAGTGCTGAAGATACGCTTTGATCACCGATCTCTATTTGTGACTTGTATAAAGCCTGTTGATGAGAGAACTAATCGCGTTATCATCCATTCAATGGCTTTCTACCAAATATTCTACACGAACTGATACACGAAGATGAAAGGAGCCGCCGGAACACGGTATAAATACAGGAAGTCGAAGGCTTATTTTCGTAATACATAGAAAGTTATATCCAGATACTGATCCAGGACAGCGGCCGATGGTTTCATTTGTTACCAACAAGGTTGACTTCCCGCACACTAAACAATCCCAGTGTTTTGCAATGATCGATTTATAGCATGGTTTAGTAGTGTTGTAAAGAATTCTACAGAGACATTTTTGAAATTCAATTGAGGACCCACAACAGGCTAATTTATAAATCATGTTCTGGATCCCCTGATATTCTATCAACAACTTGTAGGTTGAACGTTTATCTTACGCATTGTGTTGCTTCAGGAAGCGACGGTATATAATTTCTGTTCATTCACCTCAACACGGAATCTTGAGGTTATATATATATATAGTTCTGTACACTAACAATACAGGTATGTCTGAGAAAGAAAATAACGCTTTCCGCTTGCCGGTAGTTATTGGTACCACATCCCCTATAACTCATACTGTACCCCCCATAACATACACTGCTACATACACTGTTAGAACAGTAATGGTTGTCTTTTTTAACTAAAACATTATGCAAGGAGAATGAACAATAAAGACGCAGTTGCTAAGTAGAAATTATTTCAATCCATAGCCTAGAATTCGTAAAAACATAGTTCAGCTTCAATATTGTTCATGCGCTTTTTGATATAATTGGCAGCTACAAGAACGCCAGCAACTTGTTTCTTGAGCGACCGACCTAAATCATCCCACCTAAAATGATCGAATCTAATCATAAGCATTCATAGTTTTGAAACCATCAAAATAGATTCCAAAAATGCGGAAGATATTGCTCTTATTCTAAATGGTATACCTATTATATTATATCATAAGTCTCTCTGGCCCCTGTCTTACCAGAAAAAAGATTATATGGCTATAACAAACAGCTAGGTGAGCTTGCCATAAAGCTGAAAATGTTGTCGTCAGAAATGATTTTTATTTACCTTAGTTGCTGCATTAACGTTGGCCCCTCGTTTCAGCAGTTCTGTCACAACGTTTACATGTCCTTCTTTAGAAGCAAGATGCAATGCGTTTAATCCATTCTGAAAAAGATAATCGAGCAATTGTTTCAAGATCTAGTCAAACACGGTACGGTGGATATTTTCCAGAAATGCAAAATAATTCTCATAAAAATTTAGCATCGCAAGAAACTTCAACATATTTGCATTCGTTCATTACATATATTCTTAAAAATAAGAATCATCTAAGGCAAAATTATGTATTTCATACTTATATCTTAATTGCTCATACGGTTATGTATAGTTTGGGGGCGAGGAACGATTGTCTGCTGGAACTGTCTCAAAAGTCTACCAGTATTTACTAGTTACTCATAAAATAGCTCAATAGCTTTTGAAATATATACCACACAAAAAAAACATTCTGAATAACCAAGATGAATTATTCATTTCATTTACTGAAATTCAGGGCTCATGTACTGATGTACGAGTGCTGAAAGAGCACGGTATTTTTATACTAAATGTTCATGTTAACTAGCCCTCCTCGACCAGGAGTATCAAGGACGAACTAAACCAACTAAACCGGCATTTTACCTGAACACTATGTACTTGTTGAGAGAGATGTAAATTAACCCACTAACACAGTTTACTTAACCCCTGAATATTTAGGTACACGATACATGTTGGTAATAGTAATAGTAATGCCCTGTCAATATCAAAACTAGCAATATCAAACTGAATTTGAATTCTAGGTCACGTTAAATAGATAGTAATAGTGGATTAGGTAGTGACACATTCGGGTCTCATATCGGAGGAGATGGCATGCGTGCAAATTTGTCTCAGATAAATTCATGGCCCTTTTCGATTGTACTCTACAGGAGTTATCTACTTTCTCATGTGATTGCTCTGCCATTTCTTCTACGACAATACAAACCAACTACAAGAATATTCCTCCGTCTGGTTTCGAGATTCTTTGGTGAATGCGATAAAGCTTTGATTTGCAATGAATACATTACATAGATTCAGAACGGACCCGACACCAGTTTCTGTCTACACACCCAGAATTTGTCCGTTCAAAACTTTAGAACGGGCTGGATCGGTTTTAATCGGTCCAGTTTAAAATGGAACGGACCGATTTTTTGAATGGACTTTTCCCTAGTGTGAACACCTGGTCCGTTGTAAATTGGTATGGACCAAATTTAGACCATTTTGAATAGTGTAAATGTGGCCAGGTATTCCCAGAACATCCGTTAGTTTCTAGGGCTTGAAACCTATACCCATACATCAGCATATATAGTTTGCATCACTGGTAGTCCGGGTGGTATGATTTGATACATCGCTATGGTAGCGAGTCCTAGGCCACTAAACTAGAGAATTACTAATTCATCCACTCAATCATAAACAAGAGAATAATACATGTATTAACAATTGAATGCACTCGAGCTTCAACAGGATATACAGTCATTAATCCCAAATCGTGTTTTTTTCAATGATAATTAGGTTCCGTCTTTTCATACGAGGGCATGTTCAGTTTCATTCCTCGGGGAAAAAGTATATTTAACAACGATAAAAGCTAGGATAATACTAGAATATAAACAGATATTCCAACATCCGGCTTTTAGATAATGACCGCTAAGCGCCACAACAAATGCTGATATTCTTCTACATTCTATCGCAGATAGAGTTCTTGAAAATTTGTCAGTTTATGAGACAGATAAATACTACTATTATTCATGAAGAGGCTAGCTTATGTCGAGCTATCAGGCAATGGATACTGACGCAACTGGGGTTATCAACAACTAGCGGGAACTACCGGCAAACAGCATGCCACTAGTGGCCATCATATCCGCCCAATATGAGCCTGCTTACAGCGCAACCCGATGTATACCAACTTGTCACAAGCCGTATATCGCTAGTTGCCCATGTCACCATGTCACATGATTGTAGCTGACGAAGACAAGGAAGCAACTGGTGGGAGATCATATCCCGCTAGTTGCTGGGAATCCAGCGCAGCCGACATAAGCTGGGCTACGATGGCATTTCCTCTTAGTAGCATCGGCATCTGTCGCCTCGTAACCTGACAATCATAGCAACACCAAAAAGATATATTGTACGAATTTATCTTAAGATTAGATAGAGAGTAGATGAAAATGTCTATCCATGTTGTCCCACTACTTCATTCTATCAATCCAAATTTGAGTCAGATATATACCTTATTGTTTATGGTGGTAAATAAGTCATCAGGCATATTGGGCCTTAACTCGAAACTGAACATGATTTGACCATAAACCACATGAAACCTGATACGATACACATGGTTTACCTATGATAATTATCGTATGTGCGTTATCTATTCAGTACGGTAATCAGGTAAAATTGTGGTATTTCCTTCTGAAGGTCAGACAACGAGGAATGTAGGCGCCTAACTATCTATCGATTCACTTTTGCAATATTTTTACGGAATCGGGCAGCGATTATTATCATCGAAAAATCTTTGATGTAGTCATGACTTAATGAACAAATACCACTCAGATAACGGCATGGAGCGCAAATATTACTTCCGAGAGTTTGACGTTATCAAGGCTGCCAACATCGGCGATAAGTGGAACATTTTCAGAAACATTTCAACAGAAATATGTCAGACAATGCTCAATAATCAAGATGCTATGAGTAATGTCCTCAATAACACTGTTCTTATTTCTGAATACCGGGTACAGCTAATCAAACAATCAAATCAGTATTTCTCAAAATAGATCGAATCAGTATTTCTCAAAATTCAAAAATCTCAAAATAGTACCGGGTAACAAATCCCGATTATCAGAACATTGGCTGTTCACCAAGAACATGAAATAATGAAAATAATATTCGAGAGATATATATTCTGTTAAGGGGAATAACGGTCTTGATAATATTTGTTTGTAGCAGAATTGTTCGTACGTAATATATCAAAACATGCGTATACATTATCCAGTTTCTTCTGGCGGATGGGGGTAAATTTCAACAGGTATACAACGGAATCAGCGATATAACACCCGGAGATGCATGCTCGGGTAAATGGATGCTGGGGCGAAAATACCCCCGTTTTATTTGCGAGACTTACCGCGTTGCTTGTGTTTATGTCTGTGCTTCCTTTCAGGTATTCCAATACTTTATCAAGATTGCCAGCCCGGGCCGCTCGAAGAAAACTAGCGTTTCCATCACTCTGTAAAATATCAAACAGCACATTGCGTGAATATATTGATGGATTGACTGATATTAGATTCATTATTTAGAGTTAACAAGTAAAAACCCACACAGTTGTTATTAAAACGTTTATTGTCTGACAGTTTCAGAGTTTATATAAACTCCATCATTTAACAAAAAACTTTATGAGAACTTTTAGACTTCAGTTGAACAGTTCTGTGTCAAATTCTGACACCAGAACTGAAAAGAGGAAATGTAGACTTTTTCAATTCTCGAAGTCAAATCGTGACTGAAAACTGTTGAGATAAAAAATGTGGATTTGCATTTGCCTCACCCGAGAGTTCAAACGGCAAAAATCATTAAATTTTTATTCGCTCAACTCAACCCACAGAACCATTAGACAAACTTTTTTTTAAACTGAAATGCGATTGTTTGCGCACACTCTCGAAAATATGTAAGGATCCACTTCCAATTGTTGTAAATTCAGTCAAACCAGTTAAAAAATCTCACGGTGAAATATAATCTATACTCGTCTGAACTACCCATTGAAATAGAATAATGCGTATACAATTGGTATCCTAACAAATTCAAATTCATTCTATCGTAAATCAAAAGTACACGATTGTGAATAAAAATAAGGATCAACATTAAAACAATAAAGGAAAAAGAGAAACAATATATCTATAAAATGACAGATATATACATACAATATTCTTTACATGATATTGACAAGATGATGTATAAATTTCGCGATATTCAAGCTAAATTGGTTTGTTAGGATCATTGAAGGACGAATGAAAAGTACCTCGGTTTAAATTTACATGTTTTTAATTTTTATGTTATATTCAATTCCTAGATTATCTCGAAGTTTGCAGTATAGACGAAAATAAATTTCGTCATCAATAACTTTAAAGTGAGGGTAGATACGGATTAAGCGACATCATGTCTCCTTCCTTTTCAATACTAAGATTAAGACAGTAAATTCGCAGTTTTGCAATCGCCGATTTCAATGAGTGATCTTTTAAAAACAATAAATATCGTTCTAGCTAAAATTCAGATCTAACAATTCTAAGGTGATAACGGCTGCAACATGGATCATTGATCTCTGAATTCCAGAATATAAGAAAACCATCCCGCATGAATTTATATACAATTCTAGTAAAGATGTAATCCAAATATATCAAGAAACTATCTTTCTAAAATCGATTTCATCAGATAACTCAGATTAGACTAAAACAAGTATATTCATATAGAAAAGACTATTGTTATTAGTCAGAAAGCAGGATTTCATTTCGAAATATTGAATTTCATAAAATTAAAATGATTGACGCGTTTTGACACTAGTAAAGCGAACATCCCCGTCGACAAATATAACATCAATGAATCTGATCGATCCGAATAGCTCCGTATGAATAAATCATGTAATTATTGCGAGACAAACCTTCATTATTTATAGAAATATATTCCACTACACAGACACATGCTCTCCTACAGACACCAGCAGTGGTTCAGCAGAACCCTCGCACAAACTGAGGGAGCGAGAGAGTCAGCCGAGTCTCTTTCAAAGATGAAACATGCCTAGAATATTCCGCATCTATCGATAACTCCCGGTAATGTTATTATCTAAAGAAACGCACTTTTCTATTCCAAGAATAACACGGCTCTGTATACAAGTACATACGTATATGTGTTAGTCAACTCCTACGCTCAGAATTACCGCTTAATTAGAAAAAAACACTTCATAAAGTCCTTCTTTTCATCCAAGACTTCGATGTCGGATTCTATGAAAATAAAGCATCCAGACGAAAGGGAACGACGAACAACGGAAGATTTTATCAATCAGTTGAAGCTATGAAAATCCGGAGCTAGTTCTACAGTATCATAGGTTTCAGAAATGGGAGAAGAATCTCGACTTAAAGAGTCAAATATGTCCCAAAAGAGTGCTACCCGAAAAGTGAGTTGATGTAATGTCAAGGTTTCTTGTCTGGGTAGCGTCAGCTAGCACGGGCTGGAAACCCTCTATCATACAGCAAGTGCTCTCCCAGTAACCGGGTTTGAGTCAGAGAGATGCAAATGATGTTGATAAGAAGAACGATACCACCGATACAGACAGTGGACTTTATACGGCATTGATTGAGATCGGATGTGATTCATACTGATCAAACACTTTCACGTAATCCTGCGGAGATTTGACAACAGAAATTGGACGCAGACGGCAAAACCCACCAGAGATAGTTAATAAATCCATTTATTCATGGTCTCAGCGGTATTATCGCGTAGCTAGAGGAATTGTTGAAAATACTTTTTTTAACTGCCAGATCCCATATTGAACATCCAAAATAATATAAATCATCCGAGAAAAACTAAAGCCATTGTCAGGGTTATTTTCTGCTGTAGTTTATTATCTTAAATGCCGATATAATGTATCATAGACTAATGTATGGTTGTATACGAATTTAATACAGATTAAATGAAAACGTTTAGGGGAAGATCCTAGAAATAGGCGAAAATCTGTGGTGATCAGATTTGAATGTCTGCAAGTTGGGGTCAAGCTGCAATCTTAAAATCCTAAGATCTAAGCCGCGAACAAGCATTTTGATCCAGCACAAATGTGGCCTGTGCCAGATTAGGCCCGGGCCAACCATTCGCACTATTAGGGCCAAATGAGTCTGTGCGTGTTTGATATGTGGCCTGACCAAAAGCATCAGATCGGGCCCGTGGCACTGTTCCAATCATAGTGTATGATTGCTCATGGCTGGAAAGCAACTTGCTGTTCACAGCATTGTTTAGTATATAGACTGGTTTAGGCCCGCTCTAATAAGGCACGGCCCAAATTTGACCCAGATCTGACCCGGGCAAAATTGTCTCCTTGCAATATTGTGGCAATAAGTTCAGCCTTAGACCGAGGCTCTTAGTAATAAACCTCATTACACTTTCCAAATATCATCCATACTCAATTTTCCAGTCGTGCATTATCTCATAAAAGTAATCAATCCAAGCTGTACAACGAACAGTTATGAATATCATAAGAAAAAGTAATGTTTGACATATACACAAACGACTGAGAGCAGGAATTCAACGAATTCAGGTTAAATCTTAAGCGATTATATTAGTCAAATAGATTCCTCTTGAAAAATTCTATTTACTTCGATAAGATAAATCAGTTACACGAAATCATACGAAGTATACAGAAACGAATATTGAATTATAGCCGAACCATAAAAGACACTATGAACACACCAACATGAACCGACACGTTTCAAGTTTGTGAATACAAGCGATTTAGCCATAGTTTTTCTTTGAAAAATACAAGCGTCTGATTTTCATTCATATGCTTTGAACGCAGACGCGTGTGGATAGGTATTCATGTCAAATGTAAATTGTTGTTGCGAGTCTTTTAACCGTTGAAATTCATAGGTAAAAAGCCAAGGTGAACGAACGAGACTGAAATCCCTTGTAATCTGAGATTCGATTCCAATTTGATGAAACTAATCTTTAGACCCCGTAAAAGCTGCTATTAATTGATACCTAGTATGCGATATTAAGAGGCTCTGCATGAGTCGATATGCGCTATGTCATCAATATAGGCATTTCAAAATAACAATTACAATTGTGAATTTTGGCATTTATTCTGTAATCAAATATATTTCATAACTCTTATTTCATTTTTGATAAATCTTAATGATTATTTTCGAGAGGGTATGCACTACGTCATATCATCAATATATCGGAGCTAGACAGGTTATCAGTCAATATTAGACTATCGATATATTCAAATCCAAAATAACATTATCGATTCTTAATATCATATAATTTATATTATATTATCTTTTATCAATAATATCACGTGATATGTGTTATTTTTCAAGGTGTCAATCAACTCTCAAGGTAGTTATCTTGTCATTCGAATCTAACTCACATCTTAGTCCTAGGATAGTTCTACAGAACCCATCTAATCAAAATTATTGAAAAGACTGGTTTTAAATCTATCTCCATTAAAAAACTCGATCTTAATTCTATGACTGGCTTCGAGTGATTAGAGGGCTCAGTTTAAAAATGGACCATCCACATTATTCAGACTAAATAGCTCGAAATGAAACATAACAGGACCCACTTCTACAGTTTTGAGTTAGATCAAACTCAACATTTTTTCTGTTACTAGTCAGTAAGGAAAAAAAAGTTTTCCAAATCATCTTTCAATGTAGTTATGGACTATATAACGTTTTATAGGCCACGATGTAGTTCATTAATACCGGTAGACCCCGGATATATTGACATCCATAGCATATATCCATTTCACATTGAACCAATGCCTAGGAATCTGTTAAATACTGTAACATCTGCCACTGCCATAACTACCGTGTTCCAACTGAAAATAACTGAAATAGCTGAGTAGCGAGGACAGGACAATATCCGGTGATAATGAGACCGATGATACTAATACCGATGAGAAGGTCGATGAACTGCTATTAGTTGTATAGAAATAAACGCTACGCTTCGGTCGATTTCGAGTTTCTCATTTTGTCAAGTGTTTCTGCACTGGCATCAACCCTCGAGTCGTTTTACTCGGTAATGCGTGATTCACCGCGGTATTTACAACATGGATCCAGTGACTCAGATTCCGTTTGAAAAAAGGGTAAAAACGTAGACCTATTCTCTATATTACAGTAAAGGTCCTCGTCTCTCATCGCCTCCAACCTCCTGCGGTGTGAGCACGATGAATGGCTGTTTGTATCACGTCAATGTCCACTAATCAATAATGATTCGACTGCTATACAGATAATCGTCACATCGTCTCTACATCTGTCCATTAGGAAAACAACTCAAAGAGAATATATTCCTTCAAAATACCCAACTTCAACCCATAACAGTTGAATAGGTGTTCAACGAAATCACGTACTTCATCTCGATTATATTTGAGGAATTTCGGATTGTTGAAGTTATACGTAAATGTGTATGATGAAGTCTTCACGCTATAGTACCGTTGTATAAATTGCGACCATAAAATTGTATTTTCATCGTCGCGGAATGTGGCGGGCTACGTCGAAATCGTACGATGGCAAAGTAATCAAATACGAGGTTTACTCATCAATTCAATTAACTCTTTATTGAATAAGAGTATACGGCCTAGATTATGCATTCGCAGCGATAGAAATAAAAAGAACGACGCATACAAAAATGAAGCACACTTTGCTTCGTAAAACAACAGCAAGCTATGAAAACAGCATAGATATTATTACAGGTTTAAGTCTACATGTGGCTGCGCAGTAGGTTCAGTCTCTGCCTACATGTTTGTCAATAAAATGGTTTTGGACGGCGTGTATCTTTGAGTAGTCGAAATTGAGTGAAAATAAATAGATTCCGAGATTCACCATCGAATGTTCGTATTCTAGACAGTTTGTCTACGCATATAGCCGTCGATGGTCTGCTACAGGATGGTGAATCAATAATACATCTTTCTGTGCACGAATCGGTCGACTCGGTACATGACGCAGGGAGAAAGAGAAGCAGGGGAATGAATTATTAATCAGCTTTTTTCTATTAATGAATGCAAATATAGAAAGCTTGGGCGAGCACTGATACTACCCGGAATGCAGACCTCGGCGACCATGAATACCCAAAACTCCGGCCGACGTGTTTCTGTCGATACAAGTCTGACTTAATGCTATTCAATGTCTGGATTCGAAGCTGTGGTCAGTCTTCGAGATCATGGATCTCGAATCAGAGAATCAGTGGTAGTCATATCTACAGTTTCGAGATGCAGACATCTAGCAAATGGAACATGAAATCCGTACGGAACAGGCCCAACGAAACCAATATATTCTATTCCTAAAAGATGCATTAAGACTGACCCATGGATAGGACTACTTTGACAGAATATTCCACTGTTCGTAAAAAATTTCCACTCTGAATAGAATTTTTGCCCTGAAGTATAAAATTTCTTTTACTAGACAGGAAGTCAAGTTCAATAGAATTGGTTTTGGATTTTCTTGAGTGTTCTCTTCAACTGCATTCGTTTTATAAGTTACAACAAAAAAGCAATTGGAAATAGCTTTCATAGATGTTCCATGTCTATATCTAATCGATTGCGATGTCTTCGTTTTGTCTGCGCATAGAAACATGTGAGATGTTCAGACGTAGTATGAAAGGGTGGGGATGATTTAATTGATTTGTTTCCTTTGTTGAAGATGATGTGGGTCTAATCAATTGAATAAGTACGGAGGCCGGCGATGAACTATAGCTTGAGATATATTGAGACTATTTGCAAAAATAGCAGAAATTCTCAATTCTTGTCGACAACTTGCATCAAAATACAGTTCTATGATGCATTTGTGGCTTCAGATGCTCACAACGTATAAGCCAAAGATTTAATTACAAATTTCATGTAATATGAAAACAAGTTAATTTTGAGGCTGCATATGAGTCATATATATAATCTATGATGTACCTTAACTCTCGCTCACAGGGACCTTAAAATTCAACCCTACCCACATCAAAACCTTACTCCTACACTGCCCATCCCCTTTGTATTATAACCTACTAAAACAAACCCTTATTTGAACTACTATTCATTCAGCACATAGTACGAAATAGCTCATGAAAAAAATGCTGTATATTAACATTAGGTAATAAATGTTGTTCGATGAAATATCCTATACTATATAATATACTATTGATTTAAAAAATTTGTGCCCTAAATGTAATAATATGTAATAGATAAATCAACTTTAGAAATACCACACCTCAAACAGGATGAATTAATAATTAACAACATGTTCTATGCCTAGTATGCACTAAGTATGCATATGGATTTATTCACTACGTGCGCATATAGATTTGCATATCTACAATAACAATTTGCACTTTTGTTCAGATTTATAGAATCCGGGCGCGCTGGCAATGATAAAATGCAGCCCACATTTCTCTAGAGAGAGTGAAATATTATTTCAGCTACCGGTATAAATGCAGGTGACGTGTGCGCGTCGATGCCAGGGCTCAGTCGATATAAAATGTCTGCCGTACTGCGCGAGTCGAGAGAGGCAGCTCCGTCCGTGTTTTTCAAACGCGGACATAATACTACGCGATTCCGACTGAAAGACAGATTCTACGTACGTACCCCAGACATGGTGCTCGTGCGTCGCGTGAATATCCCGAAAAATCTAACGCGGATAATCCAGATTTAGAAATCGCGGCCCGGTTTCGAAGGTTGAAGGGGCGTATACCGTTGTGACACCGTCGTCTCTCACTAGTTAAGCGCGGCTCTGACAGTGTGTACGAGCGAGCCGGGCGAGTCGAGTCGTGGTGGAGCGTCGATCAATACTAACGTCGTGTGTCTCTCGTGTCGTGTTGACAATATGTTACCCTCTATATATATATACACGGCTCTGAATACGACATGTAGGCCTAATACATTAATACTACTATATACATGCTATCTCATTAACAGTCAATCGCAATTAGATTTTCTATGCAAATTGCCGTTGCGTAACGCATTCTAGTACCTCACTATTTAATGATCTGAGTTTTCAGTTTAGAAATAACGCAAATTATGAACTATATGACTGTGCAAATGAGTCGGTGGTACTACCCCTATAATGGCCATTGTTGACATATTAGTATTGGTTTGTTTACTTTGCGCAGATTAGTGGCAAAGTCAAATGTTGTGAATGGACGGGATTTTCCGAAAATGTCACCGATTAACTGAATTCAGAACGTGACTAAATACAGGGAGTTGGTCCTTTACGTGAGTGACGGAATGGAATTCATGTCTGCCGGGAGAAGAAACAAATTTTACTTGAGATTTGTAGTGAACTTAGCATATCTTAATAATGTTCAATTTGCAATTCACTTATTTCCTTAACATACGAAAGACTTCCTCATATTTGCCCTGAACCTGTGTGTAAATATTGAACATTTCCCCCATGTCCTGTTTAAAGAATTCCATTCTTAGGGAACAATGAAACAACCTCTTATGTACTTGCACTTGGCAATAAATATTGCGGGATATATTTGTAGGGTCTAGACTCTTGAAATGAAACACAGACAGATGGTCAGCTTGAGGGGAATTCCATGTACTTAGTAAACTGCACATAACCTAATAATGACCTACAATTCGACGAATGACTGTCCCTTGCCTTAATCCAGACAATTCTACTTCAATAGATTATTCTGTAAATATAACTGATAATATTACATGACAACACTGTGCAAAATCTGTCAGTTCTCACTGAAATTACAAAATTATGAAGGTACAGAATATACTATCAAAAGAAGACCAACAGTGACACATTCATATGTTTTATCTTCACCAAGTACAATATGATATTTTAGTGTCGAAATGATTTGGTTCCTCCTGCTTAACAAATTTCAGCAAAATTTAGCTTCACATGATGGTCTAAATATGACCAGGGGCCAGTTGCACAGACTGGTCTTATGTCTAAGCCATGATTATGCAACCGGCCCCAGGGAGGTAACTGCCTGCTTAAGGATGAATTCATTGTCACCCCATTCAAGACTTGCTTCCAGGATTGAACATCGAAAATTGACTCATTAGCGTTACCATGGAACCCGTGACCATTTCAGAGTCCACGGTTTAATCATGACTAAAAGACTTGAGTCATTTCGGCACCAGGGGCCAGTTGTACAGTCATGGCATTAGATTTAAGACCAGTCTAGGACTAACTTAGTTTGATGGCCGATCTTAAGATCCGTCTTAAGATTTAAGACTACTTCTGGACTTAAGTCACCACTGTGCAACTGGGCCCTGGTGCAAGTTCAAGACATTATTCCAGAAGTGGTCTCAAATGTTAAAACTGATCTTAAAGTTGTTAGATTAGCTACAGAACTAAGGCGGTCTTAAAAAGATCTTAAGTCTAATCCATGGCTATGGAACCTGCCCCAGATCCACAACTGTGCAACTATAGCAAGCATTTTCGGTCTGGGCCAATGGTTTACGTGTGAACTCGCTCTCTATTAGGATTAGGCAAAGGCCGAATTTGACCCGGGCCCGATCCTCATCTCCGTGTTATCGCGGCTCATGTCCTTAGAATAAAGATGAAAGGTCGAGTTCAGTGAGAGATGATAGACACAGAGTCTCTATTGATCATTGAGGCCAGGTCGATATGAATCAATAACCGATCACCAATAAAGAGATATATGCGCACGATCATCAACATAAAATATTATACCGTTTCCAAAATGGATGATCGTCCAACCTATGATCGCATGATCGCGAATGGATGAATTTTTTCGCGATTTACAAATGTTCATAAAAGCACAACGTGGACATTCTAAACACGATAAGCCACGATAACAATGCCTAACTGGGACACGATCATTTCAATGTTTCAGTCAGTAAAATTAGTTTTTCGAATCGAAGCTGCCCGACTGAATTCTCGATCAATCAACGCGGGATGAACTTTGCAGCTTATGAGTCTATGATAAGCTTAGTGGATTACCATCCGGCAAAGCATGACTACGCCAACATGGCGCGCGATGACACGAAATACATATCGACAACTCGCATAAATACATTTGCGCCCGTACCAAAATGTTGGCGCGACGACACACGACATTTAACGATACATACCATCGCCGAACATGCTGCACCCAGGATGCCGAGTTGATGTCGCCCCCCGACCGGTTCAGATTTCGTCGTATTCTACGTTTTTATTTTCGAACATTTCCCGAGGTTTTCACTCGGAGGATTCGTCGTCGGCGAGAACGAAATTGTCACTTCCCGTAACCATAGCGATGGTGCAGACAGCGTAGTAGCAGCGCGGCGCGGTGTGTTCTCCTGATGATATCATTCGTAAACGACAAACACACACATGCGCATGGCAATAGAAGGGAACCGGGTGCAAGATAAACCCCTACACCGACTGACTGATAAACCCTTCGTCTCACTAATCGGTTTACTGATTTCTGATAAGCGCGACGTAATAATCCACTCTGATAGCTAATACGAAACTCAATAACTGTGCAATAGGTTACTTATGCAGTAATATTGCCGCCACCGCTGGTATTTTTTTAGCATGATGCAAATGAAGGATTAGCTTTCTGCAAATGGTGACGAGCCACAAGGTGACAACAGTTCTCAGGCTCACTTGAACTCTGAACGTTACCACGCATTAGTTCCCATTGCATTTTGGATATGTTGTATCTAGGGCAAAAAGCCAAATTTTGTCAAGACAATTTTTAAAATTTCGACCCCGTTTCTCAGGTGTGAGGTCATCTTCAAGGTCATGAGGCTGAGAAACAGAGCTCTTAGTGCCTAGCTCTGCAGCTAGGTGGTGCATTTGGCCTATTCTTTGCACTGCACATTAACTAGACCCCCATACTAATATAGTACCCAGGTTTCATCAGGATCGTCCAACTACTTATGAAGCTGAAAGACAGACCCACAGACAGGCAGACAGTACATGAGAATAAGGGTCTCACGGAAGCCTGAAAACCAATACCCCTTCCCCTATAACACCCTGGACAGCTACTTCATTGATCTCTTGGTAGATTTCATTCAATTTGTTCTGATTTAGTGTTCCTTACAACCCTTACAAACCCAGCACACACAGCATAGTGAAACAGGGTGGGAGGGTCGTCATTAACACAAAGTGCCATCCATCAATTACATGGAATTAATCAAAATTTGTGAAGACTGTTCTCTTGATGGATCATCGACATATTATTACTGATGAATCATGATTTATTTCCTATTACTTTTTAACTCAATTCACTACGGAATATTGATTCCAACTTGAGAAGCGAACTCTTGATCTGCAATAATTTTCACTTCCTTCTTCGAAAAAAATGCATTCATGAAAATAGACGAGGTCGGCGAGCTTTTTTCTAGGAGCAGCGAAAGGGGATGATGCCAGTGAAGAGCGCAACCAACGCTGCCGCATAATTAATCCTGACATTACGAGACAGCCCCTCGAGCGATGAATCAAAATGCGTTTCATAACCGATGGCGGATGACAACTAAATTGCAGTAATGTTCACTCACACATGAAATTGAGCGAAACACTGAAGAGAGAGATACTTAGTTTATCGTCACGGCGAAATGACCTCTGCAGCATTCCGTCAAATATTGTTCATTCGGCTAGCCGGAAATCGTTACCATAGCAACGCGGCTTCGTCTTGTTGCGGGATGATGAGATGGAAATTTCCAACGGCGATGTTTGCTCAGTTTAGTTCGCACCTTTGTTTATTGCGAGCTTATGTTTTAATTACTCTCAGTATCTGCCCGAGTACCTGCTCTTAGAGACCGTGTTTTTACGCCGTTGAGATCGTAGAAGACATTTTCAAATATAACGGCTGTAAAAGCAATACCGCACCATTCAACCCTGATGGCATTTAGACCTCTTGGAACCTCTGCCCTTGTAGACTTGCCACATACAGGGTTCATCGTGTCGATTGACCAATCTCATTTAATGACTTTCAAAGACTTTTTCGACTCCAATTCCAGGACTAATATATAATCTTAAGCAGCCCTCCGGATCTGCCCAGGCTTAAAACTGAAATCTACATTTTTCAGGCATTCATATAATCAGTATATTCTAAGAGCTGTAAAACAGTGAACTTGTATCTTGGATCTGCAGCTGATAGTTATTGGCAGAGGCCATTCAAGGAACATTACAATGATTTAAGGATTTTAGAGCCCATTCCATGATACTCAAGGCCATGAATTGATCCGTTCCCATTTCAAAATTTCTTAGAACCTTCAGGGACTGCTATGAACCCTACACATACCAAATTAGCAGACGAAATCAAATTTGTGTTGTAAAATTGCCCATAAAACATTCACCAAATGAAGTAAAAATGTCTGAATGACTGATGATGTCACATTTCGTACCACTCGTGCATTGATCACTATACTCAGTCGGGCCTGGGTTTATAGCGTGGCAGTCAGATGATGCCATCGAGGTTCGAATGTCTGCCAAGGGCAAATGAATATTTTGATGTGAGCAAGAGATATCTTCCATAGTTACAATAACGCCAATACAAGGCCAAAATGCCACAAAGCAAGGCCGAATGAAAACTGAAGATACACCTTTAATAGGGTGAAATGCAAGAATAAATGGGAATCTAAGAGTTAGATATTAGGTTACAAGGGGAAACAGCAAAACATCTTTAAAAGTCGGGCATTTTCATTTACACTATGATCCACTTACAAATAGACTTCCCAAATAGGCTTTCAAATGACACGTTAATTGTTTTTTTTAACGTGTGGAGAGCACATTTTCTCCTAACTGACTCCGATACGTTAATTATGTAATGAATGTTCATCCTGTTTTTCAACTGATAATTGTAGCTTCCTGTATGAATTTACAGTAACAACCTTGTTCCATATATATCTATATCTAATAGTAATATCACTGAAAACAATACACAAGCCAGTTTCAATACCAGAAGCTGTATGTCACGTATGTTACCCCAATATATAGAAAAACTTTACCATAAAAACTGCCTCGTAAAACAACTTTTTGATGCCTGTATTGGCGAGTTTACTCGCTAATAAAGCAAATTTATAGCAAATGCATATGCTTCCTCAGTTTAACCCTGCCTGTAAAAATTCTAAATCTGTGGTTAGACAACCAAATCTAGCTATTGGAAAGCTATTATTCA
Source organism: Tubulanus polymorphus (assembly GCF_964204645.1). Taxonomy (NCBI): domain Eukaryota; kingdom Metazoa; phylum Nemertea; class Palaeonemertea; order Tubulaniformes; family Tubulanidae; genus Tubulanus; species Tubulanus polymorphus. The sequence goes on along the minus strand of NC_134028.1, from coordinate 7,674,691 downwards.
GTTTTCTTTTTTTCAAACTTTCCATCTGTATCTTCTATACGGTTTTTCTTGTAAATTAATGAATAAAATTGTATTTGAATTTGAATTTAAAAGCCCGATGCTAAACCGGCTTGAGTTTGTTTCAAGGTCGTCTTAATGGTGAAATGAAATTTTTGCCTCTCGGCATAAACTACTCGACGCTCCCGGATGTAATGTAACATTTAGTCAGTAGACAGATTAATGTTTAACAGGTGTGCGAGGGGAAAAATTGCTCGTCTTCCAGATGCCACCGTGGTAGGAAAAATCAATAAAATGCCGTTCCACATATTTCTGAGTGTGGGTGGTTTGGTAGCGTTGACAACTGTGTCACTACTTACAATATTTCCAATGGCAATTCATCCATGTACAAAAAATTTTCAGTAAAATAAGTAACAATTGAGGTCATACTAGCGACTAACCAGATGGCATGAGCAACCAAAAAGACTTGAGAAATAGCTAAATCTATCAAAATTATGCGTGTAGATCGTTCCAGAACGTATCGTAAATAGTAGTTGTGCATTATAAATAATGTTTGTTATGTTCTCCACAACAGGTTTTAGATTCTCCGCCCCTTCCATCTTTAAATCTACCCCTCTGAAAACCAGCCACCCTTTATATGAAATGCCCCCACCAGAGTGGATGTCAATATTCTATCTACGCAGATATTTGCTTTTGAATATATTGAGCTGATGGGAAAAATAGAAGATTACACAAAAATTTAGCTTAATCTTTTTAAATTCTGTGTTATTGACTATTGACTTCCATGTTAATCGATTTAACTCAAAAGGTAATTCTAACCAAAAACCGATAACCGAATAACTACTACCCAGTCTGGTGGTGGATCGTAACTAGCCACAAGTGGGATCCTGTACCCAGTCCCACAGTAGTGAGTTAAGATTGGGCTCGGAAACCAAAATTGAACAACTTTCAACTTAGAATCAACTCTTACTCACAACTGTGCAATTGGGTCTTCAATTGTCTAATGTTTTTTCACTTACTACATGTGTGAATACCGGGAAAAAAATTGAGGTTTTGATATTCATTTTTTTCCCTCGAAATTCCGATACAGATATCATTCTGTAACACTTAACGCAGTGATGAGCAATGCAATATCTCAATTATTATTTCATCAAAAATATCTGAAAATAACAGCAGCGATGCATGCGACTATTATAGAACATGACAGTAATGAAATTGCTATTCATAAAATTAATGTTGCTACCGGGAAAATTATCTGACATGGAAAACACCCCCAATGGGGCTGTTATGTTCCCTGTCATGTTAATTTAATATCGCTTCCTTCCTACGGCCTTTCTTTATATTTCTATAGATTCAATGAAAATATCTAAACAATACACAGATTAAATAGATTTGAACGAAAAAAAAGGTCCCCGCATTATTTATCATCACACTGCAGAGCATGTCGAAATAGAAAAAGAAACCTTCGTGATCTAGTCTGAATTACTGTTCGGATTTGAGTTGTTAAACTGATAAGTTTGCTGGGCTTATCGTCGCATCATGGCGTATCAGATCAGCATCTGAAGATGAACTATCAGCTCACTGCTCTATCTCTACATAAGACACACGACCAGAGAAGAAATCAATCAATATTTATAGAACTGCGTGTCCTTCAACGTCAGTACAGCTGAGCGATACCCATCACGAATACGACTACTACACAACCACCAGAAACCATCGAATTCACCAAGAACGACGACAGTCTTACCTTAGCTTGGTGTTGGGGCGAAGGCGCCGAGCTTAAATGTATTTTACATTCGCAGGACATCGTTTTATTTATTTCGAACACACGCTGCGATTTAAAAATATATCCCCGATTCAAACTATCCGCGTTGGTAGCGTTGACACATCAATACAGAATGCACACAGTGTGTAACTCACGTTCCCAACTCATCAGTACATTTGAATTATCACCCGCAGTATCACAGTCTCTCTCTCTACGATCAATTTCTCTAGCTAGAAGGCACACAACAAGCTAGTATATAGAAGAGCCTATAGATAGCTAGCCGTGTGTGTAAAACTATTAACAGTTCCTTCGATTAATTCTTGTATTACGCGCGCGCAATGCCCGTATATCATATGCGCGTGCTTTCTCTGCTGCGTTACCGAATTTAAATCATCGTATATATTTGTAGGCGAGGGCGACAGAGAGAGGGTGCGTTTCTAGTAGAAGTATCATTGATGGTTTATTATTAAATTCCATGTATGTATGCATACGCGAATACGTGCCAGTTCAGTGCACACTTTTGTTTCGCCAGTTATTACGATATACGTCAATTCGAGCATGAGCATACATTCGTCAGCGACGAGGACTAATTACGCGTTCGTTATTACTCTTAACGAAGTGTAATTACCCGAAAATAATCACCATCTACGTTTCGAAAAAAAAAAAAATATCACCCCGCTTTTTTGCCAATTGATAACGAAAGCACGCGAGCGCACCGCACCGTACCCATTCAGTAATAAAAGAAACGTCATCGTCCCGTTGCGACGAAGGTAAGATTTATGTTTGTATTTACAGAAATCAACCACGTAATAGAAAACCCGGCACAAATAGAAGGCTAATTTAGACTTGTAGTGCCAGTATATGGAGGAACCAACTAATCCACCGGATGGCGTGATAAGCGTTCGGTATTAAATGTCACAATTACTTAATACTGTAAATAAAAATATACTAATTAAACTTGTTAGATTTGTAAATGCTGGTCTCATGCTACTTAGGTAGATTTCATGTATCTGTTATCTCTATTATTATTCCATTCTATGTGTATTTCTGTTTCGTTGTTTTAAGTTTCATAAGTTATAAATTTGTAACCTCTATATACCAAAGTTTGGTTAGAGAAATAAACCATTCTATTCGATTTTCTATTTTTAAGGCGGGCTCAGACCTGCAACCGATTCCTGCGTTCTAATCTGTTACACAAGTATATAATCTTTTACTCTTTAAATAAAAAAATTTGTGCATTACGTACTAACGTACGAAAATAGAAATATTAAGAATAGAAGATTAAAAGACGATGGAATACAATGGATTTTATCTAATGTTCTACATTTTTCTCAATGCATATCTCGCTTCTTCGTAGCAAGGATTCAAAATTTTCCATTTTCCGCGTATGTCTACGTGTTTTCCCGACGGACTCTGAAAAACTTGTGCTCCAACTTGAAATACCACCGAGCAATAAAAATTTCTAGACTCAACATTTATACTTCGAATGCCAACGTATCTAAACGAACACACAAATCAAAACCAAGGTTATAGCTCTATTTACTTTGAAGCACGAATCTAATTTATCAGGTTGTAAATTACGGTAAATGATGGTCAAATGCACATGTGGTTGTCATGTACGGCTATTCATAGAGCGGCTATTTACTATTTCACCCGATTAAACGATTAAAAGCTACTACGAGTCAACCAGGTGGCAGCACTAACAATATTCCAAGAGCCATTAATTATTACCGATCGAAAAATGATATGAAAGCAAAAGAGGAAAGATTATAGCAGTGATCACACGAGTGTTTTTGGCCTAGGACAACTGTTCACACGGGTGCCAAATAGGCCTGAGCCTGTTTGGACCGACCAAAAACGTCGCACCAGGCCCGAGCCAAATTCTAGCACGAGACAAATGATTGCGTTTGAATTGCAACTGGTACTGTTTGACCTTTATTTCTAAATTAGTCACCATTACGCAGTTTTGATGAAAAGTTGAAATGATACAACTTTATCCAGGGTAAACCCTGAAGCCCCCCCGCCCCTAATAGCCCCACTCTTAATCACAGTTATATTACGACTGGCGCCTGAATCTTTTTAGTCCTGCATTATGACCAGGAATTCTAAAACTTCCTTTGTAAACGATACATTCGAATATAGGAAAAAGAGAAACAATTTTTCTTCCCCGGTGAAGCATCGAAATAAAATGCTCGCAGTTTATGGTAAACTGAGACAGTGATATAAGTTATGCAAGAATGATTACGATGATATCAGCTCGCGATATCAGATGATACGATGAAAACCTCCTAGACAGACAGACAGATGAGAAAACAGTCGTAGAATGCGCTTCTTCTTATCCGGCAGCAGAACTGTTTTAACCGGGAGTGAACCAGAAAGCGTGACTGACAACTTTTTCCATACAATTTCTGAACCGTTATTTTGGAAAGGTTCGTCAATTCTAAGTAATTCAATCTCTTACCGTTCCCTTCAGTTTACGCAGCATTTTAATCGGTTACCATCGATTCGTAGTTGGAACTGAGGCAAGTTTTAATCCAGTTAATAGTTACAACGCGCTTATAGTGGTGAATGAAGCCAGCAGCCGACCTCCTCCCTGTCCGACAGTCTGGTTATATTCCTCTCTCTCTCTCTCTCTCTACAGTATAGGAGAGGATAGTATACGCACATGCCGAAGCAGTTACATAGGTGAAAATAGCACACATTGATAATGATAACAAACAACGCGCCCTGCTCCTGTTACTTCAAATAGAGACACATTACTCATCAAACTGAGGCGAATACTGCTCAAGACAATAATCGTAAATTTCATCCATCAGTAACACACACGCGGCCCTGGCCTGCCACACAGAGCAGAGAAAAATATGTGCACCCAACTGAAATAAATTTTCGTGCCATAAACTTTCATTAGCGCAGTAACCACAGCACGTGATAAGAATTCAAACGGTTTTTCTTTATTTCTGCCAGAGTAAAATTACTATCTTCGTGATCAACAGTTTGGATTACACAATCCTGGGGACCAGGTAAGTGGTTTAAAGGTAGATAGAATCATCGATGAGAACTTTGTAGTCAAACCAAAGGTCCAATATTAGGGCTGAGCGTGCTCACTTGGGGGTTCTTTTTGGCTGAAACGTGTTCACTTGGGGTTCTTTATGACAAAATTTTGACCTTATTTTGAAAGTAGGTCCATGCAGCAGAAGCCACCCTGAACCCCCCTCCCGCTACAGCCCAGGATATGATAAGGTGCAGAATGAGCAAATTTTCTCCCGCAAGCTTTGAATATTCCAGATGAAGTTCGGTGCTCTAGATTTTCAGAGGTCAACAGGTTTCTAGGAAAAGGAGAAACACATTCGTTGTTTATAGACAAACCAGATATGACCTCGATTCCCGTGACCTTGATGTGGACTTAGCCATAATTTATCTGACAACTCATGGTCTCAAGGAAGCAAGAATGAGGTCAGTCAATACATAAACATCTTAGCATTTTGCCCTGATCATCCTAACTATTGAATACAGATGAGTGAATTTGAAATGGTAATTTCGCTACTGGTAAATCAGACAAATATTTCAGAATATTAGTATTCACGATTCATACAAATTCATGGCCAGTTCATCAGCTGAAACTTTTCATATAAGCCTAAATCATTGTGCACCGGGTCTCTTTAACAGAAAAAGAAAACAATGCAATTTTCTATCACAGAAAGGTGACTAATTGTCAGCAGAGACTTCTCTGTAGTCTGAATGGGCATGAATCATATTTTCCAGAAGTGACACTGGAGACACCTGTTGGATGAAATCGGAACGAGCGATGATTCCTGACACTGCTGATAGCGAATCAGTAGTAGTAGACGGATTTAACACTAGATGTCACCAGTAATCCGTAATAACAAGATATCAACAAGTGAGTATCGCTCGAGCTCGACGACGCAACGCGCGTAGAAGCCACAAGCATGCCTCGACACATCTCAGAATATCAGATCATTAACCAAAAATATCCCGAAGCCTCAGTCGAAGCCAAGCATCTATATTGGGATATGAATAACATAATATAACTTCAAGAAAAAAAGCAATTATCTAAATTAACCGAAAGTCATAAATTCAGTTTTGTTGACTATGACGACAACAGCAAAATATACGCGAAATATAAGTCGATGTAATTTTATCGTCGGAAATGTCTATTGGGAAAATGCAATCATAGATTTTCGCTGATAATTAATCAACCAATAAACAATGGCCATTATAGCATACAAAACAAATGCGATGTATACTTTCACTAAGGCTAAAATGATACCTCTGTTTCTCCTAATCGGCCGGGTAATTTTTGTATACCGCAATAAAATTTGTAATCAGTTCATTTCCATAGCTGCCAGGTATGATATGGTTGCTTGATCATTTTCTTAGGGTAGACAGCAGAGAGGAGAAAGGAGGTTAAATTTTTTCTAGCCTAAACCATGAAATACAATTACAACCAGGCATTAAAACCAGCAGTCCTTCAGCAATGAAATAAGTCTGGCTCATGTATAGTAACTACTACGGGATCTCATAGCTGTACATATTAATATTGGTCTAACGGGAGCAGCAATATCATTCCCCCTTTGATAAACAACGAAATATTGTTAATCTCTCATTCGAGGCATGTTTTTCATCAAAAATTCTGCATTTTGTTATCCGTAAATGTTACAATCGCAATTACACGTGTCGATGTTATAGATTTGCAATAACATCGTAATATCAACGTTTTGTGAAATGTTGTGCAGCAGCAGCAGCAGCAGCAGACAGAGCTTAATTCTTGCCGACGAATTTAATCCCTAAAACGTGATCGATGTTATCGAGTTCTCTCTTACTATATTCTTCGATAATCCACGGAAACCATGTTTGCCATAATGAGAAATGATATCTACAGTTTTTAAGATGTCATTCGGGATTATCTTCGTGAATGGATAAGCAATACACGAGCGTGTCGGATTAGGGAAAATGTCTAGACACAAGAAATTAAGAAATTTTTGCATTTCGAACAAGTTACCGGATCGAACCTGGGGCGAATCTAGGGTCTGACTCAGGGAATCGAACCCGGGGCGAATCTAGAGTCTGACTCAGGGAACCCAACCCAGGGGCGAATCTAGAGTCTGACTCAGGGAACCCAACCCAGGGGCGAATCTAGGGTCTGACTCAGGGAATCAAATCGGGGACGAATCTAGGGTCTAACTCGGGGAATCGAACCCGGGGGCGAATCTAGGGTCTGACCCAGGGAATCAAACCCAGGGGTGGATGGATGAAAGGGAGGGCTACACCCCCAAAATAGGGCATATCATCTGGTTGAAAGGGTACCCTGAAAAAAAGCTCATCGGAAAACATTAACTCATTTTTGGAAATACAGAGGACAAGCTTATGAATCTAAATTTTTGTAGGTAGCAGGTAAATATCATTCATCCTCCCGTGATGAAACTTCAGGACAGCTTGACATCTTTAGGGGTGGGGATGTACACCCTCTGCACCCTCTCCTTAGATCCTCCTCTGGAACCCCGGTTGAAGTACTTCCTGTTCGCTTACAAGCTAGTTTTATTCAAAAACAATGCTTCAAACATTCCTTAATTTCGTATTTGTGATATATACTTTTTCAATTTAGTGAAGATAACTATATTTCATTTAAAGATAGGTCGAACTTGATTCAAGAAAGTTCAGTAAAAAGTTTATGCGGACATTAAATTATACTTTTTAACAAAGTACAATAAAAACTTGCACGTGTTGATGTTTCTGTTTCTAGGGAATAGTACAGCAAAGTCAGTGCATAACACTTCTTAAAGCATAGAAATAAATCAAAGTGAAACTGAAGCAAGTGAAACATTCTACGAAAAAGCTATTCCTGAATATCTATTTTTTTACGCCTTAAAAACCGTTACAATTATTCTTACATTGACACCTACGTAGTATGCCTTATCTAAGGGGTTCTGTGTGAGTCGATGTCATCCATGTTAGCGTTTCAAAATAACATTAAAAATTGGGAATTTTGGTGTTTATTTTCAAATATATTTCATTAATCTTATTTGTTATTCTATTTTATTTTTTATGAATTCTAATAATATTTTTGAGAGGAGTACATAACGTCATCGATATATTGAGGCTCGACTTGCTGCATAGGTCAATTCAATTATAGATATTCAAATCCAAATTACTTTATTGATCCTTAATATCAATTTATATCATATTATTCAATGTCGATAAAACTAAGCAATATATGTGCTATTATTCAAGGTGTCATCAAATTTTCATGTTAGTTTTCTTGTCTGTACTTTCTAACACAAAGTATACTACGTGTAAGTATCGCTTGTAAACAAAGCACAACACTATCACGCGCGGTGCAGATAAACTAAAACGACTTCAAAAATGCCAACAATCACAGCACATCCTCCAAGTGTTCACTTCCGAATTGTTTTTTCCCAACGTCGTAAACAATGCTTACTACCAAAAATACATTTATGTATTTTTGTTACTACTCATATGCGTAGGCAGACGTATCGACACAATTCTTGCCGTATCAGAAGCTACTGGCTACGGTTCAGTAATTCTACCTTATCCGACATCAAAAAAAAATTTCTCCACAATCGTTTTTTGATTACCACAAAAACTACAGAATACGTAACATAACATGCGCGAAAGAAGTCAGAGTACTATCCCAGTCTGCGGCAGGCATCTGAATATACGATGCTTTCTAATTTGAACTCAAAATCTAGCATAGTAAATACTGCGTAACTATGCTCTACATGTAGGCTATATAGCGTGTAAGACTCACCGTACGAATTGAAAGGGGTTTCCAGCCGCCCGGACGCCCGCAAGTACAACATGAACAACATTTGCAAGACATTACGTATATAGAAATCCGTATATAGAAATCCGGAGACACGCAGCAAAATTCGTTTTAATATCGAGATGGATAAATACTGAGCGTGTACCGAGAGTATGCTGCTTCTTGTGAGGAGCAGGAGAAATACCTGAGCTAGTTTACCCCCAGCCTGTAACAGCTCTCTATTAGAAAGAGCAAGAGAGAGAGAGAGAGCAGAGAGAAATAGAGCTGAAACTTGTAGGTTCATTTTTCATGTTAATACCACCGACTACTTAAAAACGAGTAAAAGCCACGCGCACCGACATCCACCGACAGCGCACGGATGGCTTAAACCAATAATACAGGTGATTATCACGCTTTCAAACATCACTCGAGCCGTTAAAAAACATCATCAGAATTAACGACGGAAATAACTGTTGTGTTAAATGAGTAAGAGTATTAATACTGTTTGTTCTGCTCTTCAGTAATTAACATATTGTACATTGTACATTATACGGGTCAGGACCTCGTAACAGCAAACAAAACAACAAACTCTTCTCGTTTAAAATCGGGGTGGGGGGCGGATGGGGAGCAAATTCTGTATGCCTATTTGGCCTGACCAAAAATCTCGGACCAGGCATGAGCCAAATTTCAGCACAGGAAAGTCACTTCACTTTGTTTAAGCATTGTTTGGTATCAAATCAGTGGTTATGTGTGAGCGCGCTCTCTATTTAGGCAAGGGCCAAATTTGACTTGGGCCTGATCTGTGCCAATTTGGCCTGGGCCTAATTGTCTGCGTCTGATCGCGGCTTAAGTATAAACTGAAAAAGGCCGATAAACCTGTAGAACAACTCAGCGAGTAGGAATGAACTTTACTTCAAAGCTGCACAACTAGTTCAATATTAAAGCCATACGAAAAACAAGTTTTTTTCCATTTTTTTCTACATATTTCGCATTTGTAGACAAACTTGCCGTTTTTATTCCGTGTTATGATTTTCCGCGCGCACTGTATTCAAGAGTTGAAAAAGATCGCTCATTATTGTTTGCTCACGAGGCATAAATGGAATTCTACAGTCAACGCGCGCCGCTTACCTGGCCCAGTGTGTCATTATGTAAACGGTTCTTGGATACCCGATAATTTCAAAGCGTATTTGGGACGCCATTACTACGTGACAATCGTGAAAACCCATCAATCAAATTTATGTAAATAATCATTTGATTAAGTTAATATTAGACTAGTCTGGATATTGTGCCGGATCCCGAAAGAAGAGGAAAGACACGAACATACGATCCTTAGATATTCAATGCTGCGACTAAAGTCCTTCCACAGTCAGATGTATGACATTGAACTCAATTTGACTTTTGTTTCAATCTAACAACGTAACTAATGCCTGGATGAAAATCTATCCTATATTCAAATATCAACCTACAGGGGCCGACCAAGGAATTTACAATAGGAAGACCCAAAACTTCCTAGGAGTGATAAAAATGTGTGAACATTATTAGGGAGTTTGGGAGCCCTCCCCATTGCTAATATGAAAAATTCATCATTTCTTTAGTAGCGGCTAGTGATTCTAAAATAAAATTACCATGTATATAATAGTGTTATAATGTTATCTTGGCAAGTATGAGGGTATACCTCCTGGGTTCCCCCTAAATCCATCCCTGAGTCTTACTTACTGTGGAACTTATGGATCCAAAACTAAAATGATATAAAACCAATAGCTCACAACGATTGAATCTAACAACCCATGATATTTAGAATCTTTTTAATCTTAAAGTTCCAAAGACTTCCTACAAGTTACACATCGACAAAATGAAATGATAATTCTCATAAGAAGAAACTGAACTTTTTATACTTTAACCAATAGCTCTTTTTTGGGAGATCGTGTCACTAAAATCCTACAACTCGATGACAACGACTTACCCTAAAGTCTTCCTCTAAGATTAACTCCGCGCGGACTTCTTCGTGCTGCATGATGCTAAAACCGACTGACTCCAGTACTCCCCAGTCGAGAGAGAAATTTTGACACGGAAAAAATCCGGCAGACTGCGATAAAAAACCAGGTCAACAAATCACTCTTTCGTCGTAGCGTTGTTGCGATAATGTAATATATATATGCACGATATGAAACCGGTAGCTGAGCAGTGATCCAGACTCGACAAAACCTCTGTTATTATGTCGTTACGTTAATTGCGGCGAATTGCCTTTAATATGGGTAAAACATAAAACTGTATCCACACGTTGTGTGCGTGTGTGCTCACATTCGTCGACGAAGCTCTTCATCAAACTTAACCAATATTAAATAGCGACACTCATCATGCGTGGTCTGTGGTCGTGGTGTGCGCGAACACACTCACCCGACGCTAATAGAGACACCCCCTTCAATACTGGATGCTTTTTTCGCGCATCTGATGCAAAGAAGAACGTTATTGAAACTATGCATAAAATAATCGAGCAACATTTCGGCGATTCCCTGCGAGATTCCCTTTCGAAAAAGGAAAAAAAAACAGATCGCGGCATGAAATTTGAGCGCTATAGTATCCAGGGCGGAACTAGAAAATTTTAAAAAAATGGGGTGCACTTTGGATACAAAAAAGGAATTGCTGTCGCCGAACCAGAAAATGTTAGAAAAATAGATGCATTCATGCATCTAAAATTAATATCTTTAGAAATTGAATTCCTTACATTTTCCCAATGTTTTATGATGCCGTAAAAACTGTTACGATAATGTTTATACATATTGATACCTAGCATGTGTTTACCTAAGGGCTTCCATGTGAGTCTATGTGCACTGCGTCATCAATATTAGCGTCTCAAAATAACAAAGAAGACTCCATGTCAGCAGCTATCCCCCACTAGATGGCGTGAGTATCAGTGAGACAACCCTGTCACAAGCAAACGTAGAGTCCTACATCATCAATATATCAGGGCTAGGGTAGTCATTGCCGGTCAATTTAATCATCAGTATTCATATCCAAAATAACTTTATGAATCCTTGATATCATATAATTAATTATCATTTATTGTTGACAATACTAAGAGATATATTTGTCATTTTCAAGGCATCAATTAACTTTCAAGTTAGTTTTCTCATTTTTTAATGCACCCCTGGACCCAGTTCCACCGTTGTGAGTTAGAGTTAACTCTGAGTTAGATTAGTTCATTTTCAATGAGTTAACTCAGGGTCAAATCTTAACTCCAAACTGTGGAACTGGACCCTGGGGTGTATGTACTCTTTTATCAGATCGGAGAATCAGTTTGCTTCCAATCATAATGATTCCGATTTTTTGTGGAGCCAAGCAGAGATTCCGGATGGAGACTTCGGATGTCATAAATGAGTACGCCCCTGGTATCACCACCTAATTCCTCCATAACCCATACAATAGGCGCTAAAACACATTTCTTATCGATGTTCCTACTCGTCTGAATTCAACCGGTCGTACATCGGGATGAGCCCATAAAAATCTGCTCATCTCTGACACGACGACCTGAAAAATTAGTGATTCGAAACACAACGAGCATCTTTCCAGGGATCGGATCCGCGATGATAACCTCGGCTTGTACCAGAAATTGGATTGCTACAATATCGGTTTATCCGAGAGTTTATGCATGTTAAACGTCCGGGGAGACTGTTAAAGCAATCAACACTGCGGACACCGGCGTAACACATGTACCACTCTTTTAATGTCTTTCCCCCATTGAGCGATCATTTATGCAAGTGCCAATAATCAAAATTGATTATATGCGGAATGTATCTTCTGTGTAATGCCTCTCGGATACACACCACCCTCCAAATACCTCCCCTGATACCCAATACCTTCTTAATGCTTTCCCGATACTCAAAACGTCCTCGATACCTCCCCCATACCCAATACACCTTGGATAGCCTTCATGCCATATACCTTCCAATAACTCATGCAGACTTCCAATGATACAGTCCCTATACTTCCGCACAATACCCCTAGACTACCTCCCCAATAATCAAAACTGATTATGTGGAGTATATTTTGTGTAATGCCTCGCCAATACATTCCCTAATAATGCTGATACCACCCTGATATCCAATACTCATTGAATAACCTACATACCATGCCTCTTACATACCTCCCAATACCTCCTGGATACTTACCATGATACAGTCCCAATACTTCACCAATACTCTGATGCCCACCCTGACAATACCCCTTAGCTACCTCTCCGGCATATCTATTTTACAATGGCTTCCTGATATGTCTTCTCAGCTATGTTTCCAATTCCCCCTCTTCATACTTTATTACTATGCTCAGATACCGTGCCTCCCTAGCCGCGCTTTTAATCCCAGCTCCGACATGAAGCAATTGATTCTAGCATCAAGCGTCCATTTTTAATTCGTACATTATTGAATCGTTGATAATTTATTACGCGGGAGAACAAACTCGCTTCCATCGTGAAAATGTAAATTCAAAACGCTTATCAAGCTCATAAACCTGCTGTATGGGTGAATATTGATACTGCTGCTACATTGAAAATATGAAAATACGACAAGTTTAGGACACATGTCGATTTGCTATATTTCACGCATTTCCCAATACAGAATTGAAGTATCCTTAAGATCTGTGATTGGACGACACGAAGTCATCAAGTATTGCGGCTTTTGTATCTCACTTATGCACTTCAATGAGTAGGACAGAACCGTCGAAGACAAACACATCCTGGCAATGAATACGATAGATGAAAAATGTTAGTCAATGCAAAAAAGTTGACTCTCGTCGTACACACTTTTGTTAAAAGTTCGAAATATTTCGTGCGAAGTTGTGTCAATAGTAAACGTCGAGTGTATGCTTGACGTAACGCTAAATGAGTCGCGAGTTAATGAATAAATTTATGAGTTGAATATCGACACAGATCGTATAAGAGATACCATAAACCGGTAGCTGATGACGAATAGTCGCGACCTTCTGCCCTGCAAGAGGACAAAATCATTAAAATTACATCAACCTATTGTAATAACATCAACCAGCGAAAAATCTGACCTCCGCGCATCAACCAACATAAGTCATTAACGATCGCATGATAGTATATTTGAATGATAGACAAAAGCCTGGTTTTCACTAATTACATTTATGAATATAATGCCGAATGCCACCTCGTCCCAGCGAGAAACCCCCAAATAATATGGTTTAGATGTAGTTTGAGTGTTACACGCCAAGGATGGCAGATGTGTCCCTGAGACACCAGACCAACAGCAAACCAAATGACGGGACGACGTGACAAATTCTACATATCTGAACATATTCATTAGGCTAGTAGCACAACTTACATGCAGTGACTGGTATTTACGTGTCGAGAACCTGAACCTGTTAAGGAGTAAAGCAATTATGATTGCTGGAATGAAAATTTCCAATTGCGTACTCCACTTTTAAACAAAAGATTCTCTACATTCGAGCATGATCGCACAACTATAGGCCTATCTGTACTTCGATTGCCGATTTTTCAAAATCAAACCCTCTGTATTTCACTCCCGACAGGTATGGTGGGTTATTAAGGGACACCAAATTAAACAAAGTCTACCAATCAAATAAAACAACAGGGTCAATCCCTATTTTAAGACCAAAATAAAGATCGTTTGAATGCTTTTGTGAAAATTTTTGTGGGAAATCCCTTTTACAACTAATGATTAGGAAAAAAATAGATGCTTTGTTTCTCCTTTCTGCTGCACTTAAAAGTTGGCCCGGCCGCTTATGGGCCAATCTCCCCTGTACATTACTTTCTTTAAAAAATCATGATCAAGCTAACCCCAAAAGACCAGGAAGCTATAGAAATGAACTGATTACAAATTTTATTGCAGTTTATAAAGTGACCCGGCCGATTCGGAGAAACAAGATATCATTTTTTTAGCCTAAACTGCACTCAAAAACTATTTCCAGCGGACATGTAACATACAATTCAATGCTTTATTCATATCATACTTTTGTTTCGCCGTTTCGATAATAAATCACACGAGTTTCTTTTTTTGCGGTCGCAAGGGTTGTTGACGACGCGATGGATTCAGGCGTTGAAAAAATCGTCCGTCGTAGTCTCATTATTTCATAATTATAAATCATCTAACGAGAATGTGGGAACGATAATTACCACCCGCGGCAATCGGCCTGAATTGCTCGGCGATATTATATCAAATCGCTCGAAAACAACGCCAAATAAATGAACCGCGTGTAAGCGATCGGCGTTTGACTTGTTGGGCAACGGAGAGAATGAAAAGAACGGACGTTTAACATTTTTTTCGCGATCAGTTTTAAAATTCGACTCCCGGACGCAGTTCAACAGTGAGGTTGACGGCAAGAAGATACATGATTTTGTTTTATTCATTTATCTATTACAGTGACATGTACAATATAAATGCAAATGATAGGGTCCATTACCTTAACCTGCACCCAGCCCGTAGGTAGACGTACAAGTCAATCTATACACAAAACAGATAATGTTGGTATAGGATATGGTTGGTATTATATCCATGTAAAATGAAGAGAAATTCCACAATAATTCAGCCAAAGATGTAATGTTCTTGAATAGAAGTGTATAATCATACACATTTCGAGCCATATTTCGGCAAAAGACTTTCAGCCGTCATCATTAGTATTTGCCTGATGATGGATAATCAGTAAATTAGTAGTTAAGTTGATATTAGTCATTGGCAATATCTTTGGAACCCTTGAGTAAAAATCTTCTCCGACAACTATAAAATTCTGGATCCAGTTTGAATCTAGCATTAGAAGTAGTTCATTTTCAATACTTCAATTAATTAGTTGATTCTTTAGCATGAACACTGTGGAACTCTAAAGCAGAAAAACGTCAACTAACATAAAACCTGTGTTCATGAGTCAATTCCACAACGCTTGGTTAATAATTAACAAGGGCTCAATATGATCGTTATAATGCCTTCATAAATTCAGACTGCACGTCAACATTCGGATGCCTAATGAGATGCTATGCAAGCCGAATTATCATAGAAAATGGTTTCAACAAACGCATTGTAATTGACGTTGATAAGGATTCCTTAGATATTTCAGTATTCACAGATATTTCACAAATCAATATGTGCGCCACTAATTCTAATCACAGTCGCTGATGGTGACCGGAATACATGCTCTTTTCTACGTTAAAACGAAATGAGTGCCACTTAAGGTAAAAAATTATCTATTCTCTTATAGGTTTGAATGGAAACGCCGCCGCGATCTATATATCGACTTTTCGAAGAGCACTCGACAAGTATTTCAGCTCTCGCGGAGATCAGACCCCGTGACACGGGTGTGAACTGTTTTACCGCACGGTGAATACCGGCTGTCGATAGAAATCATCCCATGCGCTAAATCCATTTCATATTTATCGTTAAACACCGAAAAAAGAAGAATCGTAGATTAATTTTTTTCAAAATAGAACTACATGTACATCTTTAAAAGAAAAGGGGCCGATGATTATCCCATACGCTAAATTCATTTCATTTTCATCGTCAAGCGCGAAAAAGACAAATCGTAGGTAAATTTACGAAATAAACCTTATCTTAAGATCATGGAATTCGCTGCGAAAATTTCTTCGAGGCAGCGAGTCCCTTATTCAAGAAATAGGTAACAACTAAGTTTAAAACGAAAATCTTTTAATAACGCTAATCCTGATATTTCAATGGTCTTGTTCTGTTTCGTTTTACATTATTATTTGCATTTATCTTATTGCTTACTCTGTTTTGTGTTAAGCATTACAAGTCTTATCTGTTATGAGAATGATGCTAAATGAAAATAAAAATTATCATTACTATCTGATTGAAGTAGTAAGCCGATTAAAGAAAGGTTTGATAATGTTTTTTTCTACCTGAGACGTGTAATTCGGGCCGGTGAGAGACTCGGTGGTCTGCGAGGCGATCATCGCTCTTTGCATGTTTCCTCCCGGGTTTTTCGTTAACTCGCGATTCCAAAAAAATACGAACAGTCGCGCGCGTTAATCCATCGGCACTTCGAACTTCATGCGATCCCTACATCTTCACAACTGACGACCGGGAACGCGTGAACCGACACGACGACGCGACGGCAGCTGGTGTGTAGGTCATCGCCTCCAGAATCGCGTCCAATCAACAATCAGTAATCGGGATTTTCTCATCGCCGCCGCAGCCGCCGTCGTCGTCGGTAACGACTAGACTATACACGGGACGCGAATATCGTATATCGACGACTCGGGATTTTTCCGAGCGGTAATTACGCAAGAAATAAAACCGCGAAAATGACAGCGACGACGATGGCGGACAGACAGCGCGCGACGCGGTTACACCGAGCCACAGTCCCGGCTATCAATTAATATGACAAATCCCATCAGCGATGATTCAATAATCCGTCAATAATGGACTAGTAACAGAAAAACGGCTAAAAACTTACAGTACAAAAAAGCCTACGCGGATTGACTTTTACCGCAACCGAGATTGGTTTCTCAGAAAAAAAAGTCCTAGGCCCAGTTGCACAGTCGTGACTGCAGTACAAAAATCGTCTTTATTAAAAATTCTTTACACTTTTTTTAGTGAATTGCGACCATGATAGATATTGTAACTCTGCTCATCATGATTTGTTGAACCAAAAAAATAACCGCCGTTCATCAACATGTTAATTGCCCAAAAGTGTTGTGTGTTGTGTGCTTGGCTTTTGATTATTTGATCAACACTTAGTACCCAACGATTACGAATACTGTGACAAAATTTTTCAGATAATCAAGCACTTTTCAGCACTTATTTCGTTAAAAGTAAGCGCGAATGAGGGCCACAAAATTTTTCCTTAAAAATAGCACTATAGGCTGGCTTTTGTCAACCTGCAACGGGACGCCTATCGACGCAACCACGCCCGTAGCCCAACATATGTCGACTGCACTCCGATTCCCAGCAACTGAGCCCAATGAGTAGGATACGAATTGCTTCCCCCCCGCTTATTAGGTTCGAATCCCTGGCAAGGGAAGATAAATACAGGCCTCGTAACTGAGTTTCTTTTCAGGTCTCTCCCATGTTCATTATTAGTATGACTTGATTACCGGTATAGATTTTTTTTGCCATTTTCAAGCATTTTTTAGCTAATCAGCATTTTAGTGGAAACATCAAAATTCTCAAATAGTTTTTGTAATGCAGATTTCACTGTAAAACTGGTCTCTGCTAGATTGGCTATAGATGAAGACTGGTCTCAAATCCAAACCTTCACAGGCTTTTTGGTTGGTGTGGAGTTCTGATACTCATGACAACACTAGGCTAAACCGATTCATATCTTTGCTAAACTAAGCTAACAAATTTAGAATTAAGACTAAGTGATCTCATTTTAGAACTCAAGTTTTCTGGACCTTGGAACTGAGCTATAAGCCCTCGGTGACACCACGCATAGTCGGCCATTATGGGGCTGATATTTTTCATTATCAACTAACGCAACCCAATGCTGACTCTCAGAAAATTTATTTTCCCACGCAGACTCTCAAAAAATATTTCTTTTCCCGCAAGTCAAATCTAAGGTAGAAAAGGTAATCAAAGGACCTATAAATCTGCGAATAAAGTGTGAATGCGACGTTTGAGGAATATGGTATTACCTAAATGGTTAAAATAGAAACGGATTTAAATCGAAATCAGCAATGTTTCCATCCAAGGAGCATAATAGAACGACGGTTCAGAAATCATAAGCTGTTTTTATTCTATCTTAAAATAGGGGGGTTTGATTTTGAAATTGGCGGTCAAATTTACTGATTGGCCATCATATTTACAGAATTTTTAGTTAAAATAGAAGTACATAATTGGAAATTTCAGTTCCGATTTTATTCAAAGGATCTTCCAAACAGCCTGAACTCGCACGGCGACTGATAGGGGTTAATTTTGTTGGCTGCCTGATGATTTCATGCATCAAGATTTCGGAAATTACTCTACTCCAAGGTGACGATCATTTATCATAAGCTGTTTTAGCTGGCTGGTGGCGGAGCTGGTACACTACAGAGACCACAGTTGAATCGCTGAATTATTGAACATGTTCGTATATTCGCGAACCCGATGCAGGACACGTTTCACCATATATCTTACTGTTTTTGACATCCTTGGCTTTTCTCGCAACAATTAACGTTTGCCGATCATAAAATTGTTCTCGAAGGATTGGCCGGTACGCGGTTCAGCTTCAGACATCAATACTGGACTATCCTTTATAAGACATGACAACACCCCATATCCCAGTACATGGCAGTCTAAATGAGCTTGATTCTTTCTATTCTCAGAAATCTACGAGCAATCATGAGATGATTGCTCGTAGCAGAAATTAAGTTTTTGAATGTTTCTAATTTCATGGAGGATTCAATATGAAATTTGAATCAGGTTGGCCACTTTCTGCTAATTCACAAATTCCATGATTTTTCCATCTCATTATACAAAATTCCCGGAATAAATCCGATAGATATCTAGGTTCAAATCTAACTTACAATTTCTTCATTTTCTATTGAATCACCTATTGTTAAAGGAACACGTAGGCAATTACATATCCAAATTCCCTGAAGTTTTCCAGGTTTTTAGTAAGAGTTTTCCCAGATTATGGATTTTTTTCTGATTCTCTGAGTTTTCCAGGTTTTCCAGGTCTGGGGCCATCCTGCTGAATAGATCTTATCAAATCTACTATCTTCATCTTGTAAGTTTCTTCACTATTCTAATCTACGTCTTCACTGTAAAACTAATAACCACCCAAATGTGAAAATGAGTTTGAGATTGTGTGTTTAGTAAGCGTAATTTCCCGATTTCTGTGACTCGTGGTTAAGAAAAATTGCGAACTCACCGAAAAATCAACGTTGAGTAAACGACGAAATTCGCGAGAGTCACTCGATATCGAAACTCAAATAGTGTTAACGACAACGGTAAAAGCTGTAAAATAAACCAGAAACGAATGCGGGCTTGTTGGTTTTAGTAATGTAACGGTGCTTATTGCTAATTCAATTTTATCGCCGGGTTCTAACGTTGCGAGCTATAGAGAAAGAATCGACGATGTCAGCATCGCAATTATATTAAGTGGGAGATCGTCTGCACCATGGGAGCAATACTCCCCACATCCAGGATCTAGCACGCTTTAATAGTCGCGCGATACTCCCTGCATCCAGGATCCAGCATGCTTTAATAGTTGCGCGATACTCCCTGCATCCAGGATCCAGCACGCTTTAATAGTCGCGCGATACTCCCTGCATCCAGGATCCAGCACGCTTTAATAGTCGCGCGATACTCCCCCATTCAGGATCCAGCATGCTTTACGCGATACTCCCTGCATCCAGAATCCAGCATGCTTTACGGGATACTCCCCGCATCCAGGATCCAGCATGCTTTACACGATACTCCCCACATCTGCAATCGCGGTTGCTTTCAGTTCCGTCAGTAGGCGTCGCGTTGCTTGTCGCCATAAGCCAGCCTTAAAGGTATATTCGACGGGTATTTTGTGTCGACTCGTCGTTTTCGAGGCACGCGCCGTTTTATGGCGACGATCAAAACGTGACTGCGGAAATGAGCGCGAAAGATTAACGAACTGATTCGCGATTTTATCGATGTCTTTGAAGTCACGTCGATGTTACGACTGAACGTCGAATCGAAATTCAAAATATGTGATTTCAAATGGGTTTCTTCCATTAGACGTTAAGTGACTGAATATTCATAGTCTGGTGCAGATCTTATGAATTCACGTGCTCCCTCGGCAGGGATTTGAACCTGATGGCATCGCGAGACTCTGCCATTATACGAAACCCCGCCTGATAAGCTTTTTTCTGGTCTCTTGCATTTTTATCATTAGTATGACTTAATCATCTCATTTATATTTCAGGGGCAGATCCAGGAATTTTGAATAGGGGGGTCCAAAAATCCAAGACCTATTCTAAGTCCTTAGGGGATTTTCGAGCTCACAAGAAACTTTTGAAAAATTGTATCATTTTCTGAGCATCTAGAACAAAATGACTGTATTTGCCACTGTAAGTGTAACTTTCTTAAGCCAGGTTGTGAAAATGTTATCTTGGCAAAAAATAGGGGGGCCCAGTCTGCTTGGACTCTGGATCCGCCCCTGTATTTTTAAGATTTCAATGAATAAAAAGGAATTCACTTAAACGTTAAATCCGAGTGGTGCACACCCGGTTCAAGGGTTTACGAAAGTTTTGTCACCACCATTTTCAAAAACTGTCAATTTGAATTCCTTTTACAGGCGATGTCGATAAGGACGGAATGCACCGAATGAGAATCGCAAAAATGACGCGCACGATAATGACGAGCCGTATAACAAAATGTGATGTAATGATGGAATAAATCTGTAAGGCGAACACGGTCTACCGGTCAGGCGTTAGAATATAGCGCTGAAATTATTTACGACCGATGCTCCGGGAGCGATATCATCATCGCACTGAGAGACTAAACAACAACGAATTGCATAAATCCCCGAACCACGGAATTCTTACAAGTGAGAGCCGCATAAATCTACCGTTATACTTGCATATAATTCGTATTTGCAATGGATAAATCCCCTCGTAAATGGTACTCATTTTTGTAAAGACACATGAAGATCGTCGTGCTTAATAAGGTTATTTTCTTATTGCACTTCAAGATTTTCTTTAAGATGGTCCGCCTCTTTTTCTTTCTCGGGGCGATACATTTGCCACCGGTTCACTTTGATGTCTTTTTTTAGAAAAAGAGTTTATAAGTGTCATCCAAGTGGATCTTAAGAGACAGCCAAGACCTTTTTATAGGTTGTTATGGCTCAAAACCTGACTAGGCTAAGTTAGCAGAGCTTAGGCCGTATGTACGTGCCCCGACAGCCAATGCCAGAGGTGGTTTCCAACTAGGGACGTCTTCATTCCGAGTCTTCTACTCAACCGAGCTAACCGTCTTCTTACACAAAGATTCTTAGACAACCTACGTCCAAGCTTTCAAATTTTAACTTTTCAACCCACCGACCAGATTTCTTTACACACAGATCAAAGAATTAGGAATCTTAGAGAGAACTCAACCGAGCTAACCGTCTTCTTACACAAAGATTCTTAGACAACCTATTTTCAAGCTTTCCATTTTAACTTTTCAACCCACTGACCAGATTTCTTTACACACAGATCAAAGAATTAGGAATCTTAGAAAGAACCAAGCTTTTCATTTTAACTTTCCGACACACTGACCAGATTTCTTTAAGAATCTTTCCTCTTTATATGGGGTAGAGGGCCAGGAAAGAACCACTGCAAGAACCGAGCTTCGAACCCGGATTACACACAGACCAAAGAATTAGGAATCTTAGAAAGAATCTCACAAACTTTGCCTAAGTATATCCAAGATAGAAAACCTAGAGGCTGATTTCGTTCGTGAACAGGACAACTGTTGTTGGAACAAATTATCATCACAAAAATGCAATTTGTTGATGATGGATGGTCGCCGGTATTTTGTTACAGTATTGTGGTAAATTAGAGCTGCTTGTCCATCCTATGTATAGAACACAGCGATGGCAATTCGGCGAAGAGCTCTTGATATTTGGCGAGAGCTAATCGAATAAATTGCCCCTGGTTATTCACTGCACCAGTTACGACGAATATGATGAAAATTTATGTATATATGTAAGAACAGGATGAATCTATGCAATTCAAGAAACATTAAAAGGTAAAAAAATTAATGAAATTTGCTATCTATGCTTTCTACTTCGGGGTCAAACTCTACATGATTCTGACAGAGAGAAATCGCGTAGTAGGCTAGGCACACAGGACAGTCGACTTTTAAAAAGAAAACTAAATTGAAAGTTTATTGATGCCTTGAAAAATAATGCATATATTGTCGACAGTGAACAATATAAATCAGATAATATTAAGGTAGGTTGGTAGGTCTACTCGATCAGGTGAAGGTACAAGATTGAGCCACAAACTCTGTTACCCATTTTAGTTGTCGAATAAACACTATAATCCGTGTATACTGTAGATAAATGAAGAAATCCCACACTTAGAATTTAAAATCATACGATCAAATTCATTATTATGAAACCGCAACGTTTCGGCTGTTGACTAACATTCCACCTGATGATGGCTGTTAGTCAACAGCCGAAACGTTGCGGTTTCATGATAATAAATTTGATCGTATAATTTTAAATTCTAAGTGTGGGATTTCTTCATTTATCTGTTACCCATATACGACAAGCTGTAAAACCACTGGTGAAGGGGACTAGTTCTATAATTGGTCTACCGGTTGCCGTCTACGAGACCCTGGCGTAATTTTACCGTCACGCTACAAGTCATTCAGACGATTACTCAATGACCGAAACATCCATTTTATCGGTGAGTAATACAGCAACTTTTTACACGCACCAAGTGTGACTCAAAATGGATACGCAACCAGACGACGAGTCGATACAATTCTCAAGAGAGTATCATCGTCGTCTGATACACCACTACATTAACCTAAAACAACCCTTCAAAATACTTCAATATCTCCGTATCTCAACGTAACCCCCTCTCGTCAATCCTCTCCTTCCCCAGTCTCCTCTCTTCTGCCCCTGCCTTCTTCTATCCCCATCTGAATATAGCCACCCGCAATCACAGCGATGATTTGGCCGGGAAGAAATTGGCCCGGATCAGTCAAATTTGGCCCATGTCTAATTAGAAAGCGCGTTCACAAGTAAACCACTAACTCGATACTAAAAAATGCATAGACAAAGCAAAGTGAGTCACTTCCGGAACTAGAAACAATTCAAACACAAATTTGACCCGTGCTAGAATTTGGGCCTCGTCCGAAAAATGAGCAATTCACACGCAATGATCTGGTCTGACATTTTTGGTCAAGCTAAGTTGGCACCCGTGTGAACAGATGTTCCGGGGAAAATCTGGCATGCGCCAAATACACTTGTGTGATCGCGGTGTTATCTCTGCCTCTATCTCTCTACCCATTCCTGTATAAATTCAAATACTCTATCTCCCTCTCCCCTTTTTCTAGTTTCACTTTCGCCCCTCAGAGTCTCAGTCCATCCAATTCTCTCCTCTTCTCCTTCCACTTTCGAATCCAGACTCCCAATCTTCGATCCAATCTTCCTTCACTCTTTCTCTCATTCTCCCTTTCAATCCTTCTCTATATCACTCTTCCCACTCATGTTTCCCTCTTACGAGTTCTGACATCTCTCAAAATCCACTCAAGCGTTGAATATAGATCGCAGAAACTAACTTGCAAAATCAAAAACCACTACACAGATCGTGAAAAAATGGCCGTCTATGAAGATGTACTTAATATTCTATTTATAACAAAATTTCTTGTGTACTGAATTTGATGTCCACACTAGTATCAACCAATGCATGAACATGCATTGGGTCAAAACTGGCACCTGGGAAATTTGAATTCAGAATTTTTACTGAAAATGAATTTTCATTAGAGGATATCAGTATCATAGGCACGAAGAATGTAAGCACCTGTACGGTGCGGGCTTCTCGTGCGCACGCAT
This sequence comes from Tubulanus polymorphus, assembly GCF_964204645.1. NCBI lineage: Eukaryota > Metazoa > Nemertea > Palaeonemertea > Tubulaniformes > Tubulanidae > Tubulanus > Tubulanus polymorphus. The sequence continues at coordinate 7,650,662 of NC_134028.1, read as the reverse complement.
TCATATGGCTAAGAAGCTAACTAGTCATTCATGACAGATAATGGATGAGAGGCATCCAGCCAAGAGAAATGGCTCGGCCCATGCAAATAGAAACTTTATAGCTGTACAGCAGCTCGGTAAAAACAGCCGATGTCTAGACAGACTTTGTTGCCATGACGATACCCGGAGGCAAGAGCGTCTAACGATGATGTAAGATTAATGTTCGACGTAGCCAGTAGATGGAGCCAGCTGAAGGCTCGTTTTTACAGAGGGGCGATGCGACGATCTGATTAAATTCTAATCAATGCGTCTGATATTCTAGCAAACAAATCATTATTCTTTCTAGTTTGTTGGTTGATGTCGGATTTCTATGAAATATCTCATTTTTCAAATACATCATTGAAAAATTCCTGATTCCCATTCCAGACTGTTTGCAGATCGAGGGGGTTTCAGGATCCAGCCGTCAACGTTGCCATTTTCGTCAAAACGTTTTAAAAAACTACAAAAATTCACGTCTTATTCACAGGGAAATTGAGTTGTTTTCAAAAAAATTTCTGCTAAATCTTCTAAACATCAAAGTGGGACACTACGTGAGCCCACATACTAAAATACACAGAATAAATGTCACTATCCAATCTAAGGCTTTTAAGGCTTTAAGGTCTGTCCCCTCAAGGGGCTTTGAAAACAAAATGAAGAGATATCTAGTTCTACCTTCTACCTATTACTGGCCAACTTCATCAATTTGAAGATTTTTGCCAGATACAGACTTTTGTTGTTAAATCAGTGAGTCGACGGGCACCGATGTGTCCTACCTGTGGTTTCACTAGGATTCGAACCCACATCCTCTCGGTTGTGAGTCAAACAACTTAATCCACCATGCCACAGGACAGGACAATCTAAATTCCCTGAATTTTGCGACCTTATTCCCAAACACACGCAGGACAATTTGATTGTTGAAAACAAGAATGGTAGGTGTGAATACAGGTAAAGACGCTTATTGGAACAAAATCAAAGTCGTAAAGCTTTGTTTGTATCATTTCCTATGCTATTGGTGTATATAACCAACCACTTGGGTTGCCAAGGCTACTGGGGCTATAAAAATGCAGTACTGATTCTAGATTACTGCGAGCGAGAAACCTGCCGGTGACAACTAATGAACTGTACACAACAGTACGTCAGGCGACCATAAGAAGACGATCCCCGAACGACAATCTAAAGCAACGGAACTGCGTGGTATATCATATTATCGAGCATAATTTTTCACGAAGCCTCAATGACGTTTCAACGAGTATCCAACACGTCCAGCAGTTTTGCGCACATATTCGAAGCAAACCCCAGGATTTCCGAATACGTATTATCTAAGAATGGGGGAAGGATTAAGAGAGAATAATATATTCGCCCCAGCGCACAAATTGCTTATAACGCATAATGGCCGGCCAGCAGGAAGGGTTAATTGACCCCTGTTCATAATCATGAATATTTGATAAGCATAGAAGGAACATTGAATCAGCTACACGAGAGAGACAGAGCTCAATACGTATCTATTGGACAACATATCTGGGGAGGGGGTCGGCAATCCAAAGGGCTATTTTCCATACTTAGAAATATAGCATACAATTTACGATGCCCTTGCGACAAACGGTATTTAAGGCTGAATTTTTACCGATATCTGCGCTCCAGATGCTCATGGAATGCTTTGAACGGTCCTATTTTTCAAATTCTTACGACGAGTACCCCCAGGCCCCCTTAGCACTTTACACCACTGGCATGTGCATCGCTTGGCGTCCCATTCAGCTGCGACATGGTGCCCCACAAAACGGCCGAAAACCGGAGGATCTGTTCTGAGATCGCGGTGTTTTTTGCTCAAAGGTGATTACACAACACACATACGACTGTAGCCTACCTCCGAGTCTTTAATGTCGATGTGAGTTGGTCGTCTCGGCGAAGCGGGCATGACTTGCTTATCGAGCACGATGTGGGCCGTGGTCGGCACTAAGATCGCGGTCATTATCTCTCTCTCTCTGCCGGTATACCGTCGCGATTTTACTACGCAATACCGTGTGGTAAAAATAATGCAGTCGACTCGCCGGTCGTTGTTGTTGTCATCGACCGCACGCACTCTAATCCACGCACGTTACGACGACAACGGACGAATGTCTCGACGCGTCTGATTATAAAGTTTTGTGCTGAATTAGTCACACCAGCACAGAGTACGCAGTACAAGCATACGACAACGGGGCTGAGTTGGTCGGAGTCCGGCGTACGCGTCCAAATCCTTACTTGTCAATCTCAGCTGTTTTTATCGATAAGCAATTTCGAATAGCGTCTCGTTTCTCATTACAGGATGATACAACGATTACGCCATCTGTCTCCCCTATTTCTAGGTAATAAATTCGTACGAAGAGCATTTCGGATTAGTCCAATTTAACGTAATAGGGCGGGGAAACTATTAAATCCACTTAAGGGATTTAGAAAGTTCGGTTTCTCTCTCTCTCTGTCGGATGATCGCGCTTGTTTGTCGATCGGATTCGAAAAACAAGAGAAATCAATGACTGAATAATAGGAACGAGAAAAGAAAAGATTTTTCCAATAAATAGATTTATCGGGGAGGCACTAGGGACCATACGGATATAATGAAGGCTGGGAATTGAGATATCACATCACATCAAAAGGATTTTGTCACCGGAGATCTCATGAGGGAAACATGCTGCATTATCTACCTACATTAAAACGCATGAACCATATTTTTCATTACCTCAGTTGGCTGATTAAAGTGCATGGGCTGATTTAAACACATGGGCTGATTGAAGCGCTGGGGCTGATTAAAGTGCGTGGGATTGGCAATGCGGCAACGACCAAGGACAATAAAGAAAATTGAATTACACAATTCCTATCGGGACATGAGACAAAAATGACAAGGACAGTAATGCACGATGGTAGCACAGCCACACTCACATTTGGAGAACAGATAATTAGTTTAAAAACCATGATATACAGAATTTAAAAGATTAAAAACAAATTTTATTTACCAAGAATTAAAACCAAAATACTCAACGTTTTAACTCTCACTAGAGACCAATGCCAGGTGTGATATCAACACCTGACAATGATCTCTATTGAGAGTTCGGACGTTGTGTATTTCCATTTTAATTCTTGATTAATAAAATTTGTTTTTAATCTTTTAAATTCTGTACATAGTGGGTTTTAAACAAAATAATGCGCAAATTCTCTAGGTTATCAAAAGGATGAATGAATTAATTATGTTGATCACAAAGCCATTAAATAGGAAGCACACATCAGTCAAGTTGTCACTGGTCTCGTGAATCCAGGTTTCATGGGTTCATCTATACCTCTCTCCCCCATAAGTAGGTAAAGCAACTTCGAACCTGATCAAATGATGCTTTAGAACTCAATGAACTACTTGAAAGATGGTAGAATAGCCCGTACACTCAAGAACTGATAATCAGTTTAAAACCCACTCTATACAGAATTTAAGAGAGTAAAAACGAATTTAGCAACAATTAAAATCAAAATGCACAAACGAGATCATCATCTCTAGTGAGAGTTTGAAACCTTGTGTATTTTGATTTTCATTCAACAAAATTCGTATTTAATATTTCAAATTCTGAATATAGTCAGCTTATTACTTGAAAGACTTAATTATACAAATCATTTTCATACTATAGCAAAACAGTACATTTGCTATGCATTCTTCAAGACACAAATTAATTTTCAGTACAAGTAAACTTGATCTATAGTGTCTAGACTATACCCACTACGATACACTTCAAATAGGTTCTTAAATTGGCTCTGCGGGAAATGTCTATATATTAATACAATCACAAATCCGTACAAAGTACTTAAGTTTACTGTTTAGTTGATTAACATTGGAATTTACTGCAATGCATCTCAACAAATTAATGCCAATTAGTTTACAAAATTGTACCCAAAGTCTAATCATAGGCAGTTGGCTAGCACTTCGGTCCCTTGTAACAGGAATCAACATTTCAAAATTGCATTTCATGAATCATGAAGATTTATGGATCACTCACATAAAATAGATATATTTCTTCAAAATCCTAATTTTCTAAGAAAAAAAAACTCAGCTGTTTACAGCCACCAAATAAAGCCAGGTGTTCAAATAGTTGATGTAGAATCTTCTAATACATAAAATCGTATTTCTCCAACAGAAAGAGACCTGCAATATTTAGGGTACGTTATATAGAGAGTATTATAGGCCTACGTTTAAGTGCAAAACATATTGCTTAAATGCCCGGGTGAACAGTTTTTTTTAATGCACTCGGCATGTAGGATTTGGAGAACGTCACTCTCGCAATTAAGAAATTATCGACAGCTATTAAAAAATGTCAGTCAATTGTTTGTAAACACAGTGAACCATTTATGCACACATACGCGTAGTTTTCAACACAAAACACCCTATATGCACGTAGTGCTAAATATTCTATAGATAATGCGAAAAATTGACAGATATTATTACGTCATAAATAAGAGAATCTAACTGATTTTATACTCTCTGTTAGAACGATCTGTTGTAATGGACACGTTTCAGGTGTCTTGAAATTCATTATAAGCCTATCATGGTTTCACTAGAACTCTTCACTATCCTTATATAACAGCTAAATGTTTAAAAAAATATTTTCTAATGAATCTTCACAGTTAAAAAGATCCGATTGTTACGTGTCTACTGTATTAGTAAAAGTTTGACATGTTTATTCTACGAAATATGCTTATTTTGAAAAACCAGCTTTTTTCTAAACTTGAAATCTCTTAACGCTTAAGCGCAGGCGATTTCTCGATAGAGATAAAAGATTTCTTAAACCTTATTGAACGATAAGGATATGATTATCGAGCGCTTACCTGCTCTTGTGTCGGTTCGTTACGACTTCTACGGTAGGATAAATGATATTGCGGCTGGCCGTAGCTCGAATGGTTCGTATTATAATTCTGACTATTCTCGAATTGCGTCGCCATTTTCAAATTTTCATAAGTTACACTAATCCGATTGAGATCTCATAAAAGTTTATTCCATAATATTTAAAAAAAAACGCTCATCAAAAATATTCCTCACACACGCTCTCGCCATTAACAGACTGCCGCCCGCGCTACCCTGCGCACACATTGACAACAGGATCAAATACCGTTTCAGCAGGTAATTTATACTCGTAATTAATTTTTGTTTTTACATTTGCGAATCTAGTCTTTCGACCAGCACCGATAAACTATCGATAATACATCGGAAATCGAAAGAAAATTCGATTTTCTATTCGACGGTAGTTCATTACCCAATAGGTGGAAATTTTTAGAAATGATTCGAAAATATTCGCCCACTAGACGTGCCAGGTTTATTATATTGTATATAGGACTGGTGTCATTCATCAATACTTAAGAGCAGACTTGAAGAGCCGTCTGTCCTCAACGCCTGCACACACCTCCACCTCCTACTACCCTTGGCAATATACCAACAAAAATAACCCAGTTATTTCTATTGCCAGAGAGGGCAAGTTTTTTCTATAGAATTTAAACGTGATATAGGCCTATCGAAGGGTGATTTTTTCCATATTAAATGTCAAGCAAAATATATTCGGCGTAGGCCTAGTCTAATTTTTGCAAATCAGTCAGTCAAATCAGACTGTCAAGTTAGTCGAAGTAGAAAACACAGATATGATCTTCATTCTGGTTTTTTAGACGCATTATATATGTTAAACATACCGCGTACTAACCTACTAGCCAGGAAATGAAATCTTTTGTTTTATAGATTTATAATTTTGAAATCATAGGGAGAAGACCCAAAGCAAGTTAGATAAAAATGAAAGCCAAAAGTGACTTGTGCAAATAGCATAGGCCTATTCTATAAGAAACTTCACCCATTTCTTTAAGGCCACTAAATATAATGTAAGGTTAATATAGGATATACGATAGAAACGCATCTTCTGAGAAATCATTCAGATCCAATTCTTTCCAAGTCATTCTTCTTTTTATGTCATAGTCTGTCTATACAAGGCTTATAGGTCAACTTTGACAATAATCCAATGAGTCGTTGTATGAGCCAGTTTTTTTATGCAAAAACACAATTCAACGGACAACGGCCTTAGGCATTAAGAGTATTTTAAGAGTGCCTATTGTATTGTGCAAGCACAACTTTACTGTGAAAATCATTGGCAAAATTCAATACCGGCATTTCTTTTCTCAAATTGATGCAGACAGCAGCATCATCAGTGAAAGCATGATACAGAGCTACAATAATCAATGACAGCACCCCTGGTACAGAAGTTACTCCACTGTGATGAGGTCAGATATAAAACCAGATTGTTTGCATCATGCATATGGCGACTGCAAGAGATGCAGCATTTAATTTATTTTTTTGGAAGGGTCATTTTAGTTCACGACACAGGCACAATTGTTAGGTGACAAGTACTAGCTTAGGTTTGCGAACTCAAAATCAGTCCACTTCCCCCAGCTGCTGCGGTGCCAGAAATGCCTCTCCTGATTAATTCAGGAGCTCAAGTTCGACGTCTAGGGAACGAGCCCCTGTCACCTGTCTGTGTCTGTGAGTGTGACGTGAGCGGTGAATGAATCAATTAATTGGAAATCATAAAATTAAAAAGAAAGACTAATTACATACCCCGGAAATTCCATTTTCCGTGTCTTCCTTCGTCATTTTATGCGGTTATTTCCACGTCTAACGGTGTCTCTCGATCAGTGGGATTATTGCGAGTAAACACTAGATTTTAAGCTGAGGTAGTAAATTTGCACTCCACCAGCATCTCATTTGCCGGCACGAAACGGCTATCCCAGGGGTATATCCCAAGTATATCCGTCGCAGGGAATTTCCAGAAATCCCCGGAATCCCAGAATCGTACACTAAATTACGGCAGGGATAGTAAACTGCACTTGAACTTTTATCTTATTACTCTATATAAGACAAAATTTATAGGGAAATACATGCAACTAAATATTAATATAAATACAAGAGTCCAGTTCCCGGTACAAGTAAGATTTAAAAAGGGGAATTAACTATGTAAACGAAGTATACACAGGCAAGCGAGTAGTCCGTGCCAATGATTAGGAAATTCTTCATCTTAGCAACGTACTTTTTCCGCGTAATAATATCTTACTAAATCAAATCAGAATCCGAAATACGTTAAGATTTATTTCGAATTTTCTTGAATAAGTCAAATATCCAGCTATCTAATTGCACTCTTGGAGGTTTTTATTCGCATTTTAAGCCATTTAAATTGGGATCTTTTTTGCGCGTTTGTAGCGTTTTTGGAATGCGCTTGGGTCAGATAAACAAACTTCAGCAAATTTTGTGGATTCTGATACTTTTCCCAAGAGATTTTCGCCGATTTCAGTAAAAGAATGCTCATATCGTAGTAGTTGTAATCCAATCGAAATGGCTCTTTTAACCCGAGTTCCTGAGCCGAATATATGGGATGTTATATGCAAAGGTAAGCCGCAAATGTCAAAGTGATTCTCACCACCAACCACTGCCGTGACACTGTCCACACAACTACCACCTCCACGTCCACAGCAAACACTAGCCTGCAATAGGCTGCATCTGATTCTGAAGTGTTCTGACTTTTTGGCCCGTGCCCTACCTGACTCAGTTTCTCATGAATATGTTTAACTCCTAAATTGATTTTTGATAAACTGAATGAAGAAATTAGGCCTATCATTTTCAGTGCCAGAGCTTAACGTTTAATTGTGAAACTGGGGCCCTGCTCTGCCACTTCCCTCTGACATCTAATGTTAATGATATAGATTATAGTATCTATAGGCTAGATTCAGAGATGTGGGCACAATTAAGGTGTCCCTCATGATAGTGTCTATGAACCAACCATAATAAATTCCATCATGTTGAACACTGCAGTCTTAAATAGACACCAATTAAACAAACATATCGATGCCATTGCAATCAATCAATGACGTAGTTAATAATACTGATCAATAATAAAAAATATATTCGCACTTCGCGACACACTGCAGTTTACAGTTTCAACTTTCAACAATTATAACGATGTAGCCTAACTTATTACCGTAAGGCTGACCAGAGAATATGAGTTGGGGGAATCGCCTTCATTGCTATATAACTATAATCCCGACCTTCCCCACCCTCAATCCCCAATACAGTAGCTTTCCTGAAAGTTTTGGTTAAAAACCAGTTAAATCCAGAAGGCAAATCAAATTAATGTTATTGTTATTATGTTAAATGTAGATATTATTTTCTTATTCAGAATTCGCGGCCAAAGAGTCTTCATTCGTGGACGATACGGAATCCGTAGCCTCCGAGCATATCGATTACAATCCTGCGATTCATAATCCTGTCTTCTATGGAAAACGACACGCTAAAGTGCACATCGATGACATAGATCCTGATTTCGATGCAGCTATCAGTCACCCAGCTGCTGTAGGATTTGCATTCGTCGATAAGCCTGATAAATTACCGCCTCCACCAGCCCCGACCCCTCCAAATCATAAAACATGTAAGTTAATGCAGATTTTCTAAGGGACCATTCTGCAGTTCATCTATTGTACCTAGACAATAGTGAGGTACATTCAAATCCTAGATGATCCGAATCAAGCAGGTTCTACTCTTATAATGTTGTGCTGTTTTCCATAAAACAAAAACTGACTCCTCCATACTCGTCAGCAAAGAGGCACATTTCAAAAATTCCCGAATGAGCCTGAAGTTACTCCATATCTAGTTAATGCCGTGTGAAATATTAGTCTATTTGATTACAAGTTCATCCTCCCTTGGCAGGGATATGTACCTGATGGCATCGTTAGACTCGTGGAACAAAACCCTGCCACGCTAGACCTGGTGCGCGCAGGTACATGCGCAGGTTGACTGCAAGAAAACTTGTGGCTCCAATCAGATCGCCTGTTGTATAATCACTGAGGCAAATGTCATAGAAAAACTGAATGGAAAACCCTGGGCTGAAACAAAATGGGATATCTGATTGGCTAATCTAAGCTGAGCACTTGGTCTAGTGTTGCAGGGTTTCGTGCTGTGGTGAGTTTTGGCAGGGTTTTGTACTAGGCTAGTCTCAATGCCATCAGGTTCGAATCCCTGCCAAGGAAAGATGTAAAGGCATCTGGTTTATTTACTTGATCAGTGGTATGGGTCGTGCTGAGGGCTGGAACTGCCATACCATATTTCAATATTCATCTTATCTTGTCCATTTAATTTCAGGTTCACCGAGAGAGTATTTAGAACACTATATATTTCCAATTTTGTTGCCGGCGCTCGAAGAAATGTTGAAACAAGCAAAAGAAGAGCGGTGTTTTGAGGTAAGTCTACTTTTCTCAATGATTATTAAAATTCAGTACATGTAATCCATATTTCCTATTCAAGTACCATTTAATTTGTTTGATGCCCTTTAATAAATGTTCAACGATCAGTGTTACATCTACAGTTAGATTTCATCGTTTAAACTTCGTGAAACTTTTCATGTTTGTTTTTCATGTTTTCAGAGGAGACGAACGAAATTTAACGCACTAGATTTCATTACCGAATATTTGTACACGTGAGTGTTATTTCATGATTGATTATTACTGCAAAATTTCAATGGAATGTCATCTTCAAAGATAGATGAGCAAGAAAAAAATCAACCTAAACCAGTCTTAACGTTATATTTAACTGCTTGACTCTCTTGAGTGCGCCACACAAGTGACACTCGGATAAAATCATAATCCTATCTTGGTCTTTAGTTCAGTGTCAACTTTCTATGGACCCCTAAAGCCGAATGTCCATTAGATTGATTTCTATTAAAATGCTTGTGTTATTTCATTTCAGGAACAACCCAAGCTTTGATGACAGGAATGGTATGATATTATGGGATATCGACTTCGTAAAGAATTGGCTCAAAGATCAGTAAGTTTCTTATTGAATTCATGACTAACGTTTGCCACGAATAAATAGTAACTTATCGTTGATTTATTTTTGCAGTCCTCGGCCACCATTACCTTTATCATTATTGCTGAGTGAAGAGGAAGCAGCTCTTCTTGTACAATCTCATTGGAAAGGATATTTGGTATGCTATACCGATTCGCCATATAAAGTCATTTATCCTTTTTTTTCGATAACATGTCGCAGGTTTGGGATTTTGGTTCAATATCCATAGTTAGATAAGACTCAAAACTGTTTGAATGGATCCCATTTAGAAAATACCCGTGGATCAGGATTCATCAAACTGACAACTGGGGAACTAGATCCTGTGTGCAAAATACAAAGCTTTGCCTGTAGAACTTTATCTTGGTGGTGAATCTCTTAGTTCGATTCAATATTGATCAGTTTTATCGCTATCGGTTCTTCACAGGTTCGTAAACAGCCAGATATTCAGGAATTGAGAGTTTGGCAAAAAGAATGGAAAGAAATCAACTCGAATATCCGCAACAAAGTCGATGGATTTTGGGCGGAGGCGATGCCCGAAGCCGACGTGGAAATTTCCGTCAACAATTCGGAGGCCGATGGTGTAGAACAAGCTGCAGAAATAAACCAGAGTTCTAGCGTCGATGATGCAGAGAATTTAGAAGAGTCGGGGATGAAACAGGAAACCGAAAAAATCGAATGAATTAATTTTTTGATCAAATGAATAATGAATTAGATTATTGAAATTGAATGCTGTAAATCCGTCCATTACTATAATAGAAATTGTTTTATTTTTACTGAAATGATATAAAGTTTTTGTTATTTTTCGACGTGAGTTTGTTATATCTGGTATTGAGAAGGTTATAGGCCATGTGACCAGGGCCAAGGGAACCCTAACAAACATTATTCTACAAGGAATCGTTATAACGGCTTCAGGAAGCGTGTGGAGGCCCGAAGAGGATTTTGTCTGGACGACCTGAAGACTTCGACGGCCGATTAGCCGAGGATTCACGGGGCAATGTTCTCCCCGTAAGATATTCCATTCGAAATGAAGATTTCTCCCAGAATTATGACACTTGATCTTTCGTAGAAAATATTTCTTATCAATTTTCTTTCATTCAAGACTACCGGTAGTTATTACATTGAGCGAAAAACCACAACTAAACAACTCCTGTTGTTTCTTTTCCTACGTTTCGGGGGAATACTTCCACTCATCTGGAGAGTTTATCTGAAAGGACTTTTCAGGTTTTCAAGACTTGTCAGATTTTTATATCGTGGGCTTTCAAGACTGGAAATAGTCTCAATACTATTTACAACCAGTTATTGCCTTTAGTCAGGACATCCAATTGATGATAATGATAACTCAACGAACCATAGAAACTGAAAGCATCGTTTTGCGAAACGAATCTTAATGGATGTATTAGTTTTCTTCAGCAAAAGAAATGAGACATGAGGTAAGTCATTAATATTCATTAAAGCCCGAAAATCTTTTCTAGAAACGTCTTAATCTTCATGGCGACGTCAGCGAAGAAGTCGACGATCTTAGTCCCAATAGTTTTTGACTTGTATTTCTTCTTGTAAACGTGATTCCACTTGCCGAAACACATTGCCCCTGCCCGGTCACATCCGCATAGCTGATACTTGCAAGATTCTGATTGTGGATCATCGGCTAAGTAAAAAAGAAACAAATGGGATGAATGAGGGTTTAAGAAGCTTCAAACTGTATTGTATGATAGCTGATTCAGCAGGGGTGGCGCGAGTTACCGGGGAATTCCTCCCTAAAAATGCGTGTAGTAACCCAATATTCCATGCGTGAATACTCCTTTTCCCAAAAGCTATAGCTTTTAATCTTAATTATAGAATTAGATCCACCCTTGATTCAGGCCTAGTTAAAGTGCCAATGCCATCCATATATACATTAAATCTATCAGCACGTTTTTGTGAGAGTTTTCGCCAGTGGCCTGGCACAAACGAAAATGACCACGCGAAAACGAACGTTCGTTTTTGTGCGGTTCTTTTTCTGGGTTAAATGATTTTGGACACATAACATATAATCATTTGAATAATTGACACCCGTGGAACTGGGCGATGGGATTGGATAAAGCTTACTGCAAACGATCTTATTGTCTTCATCCGACCAATGATAGCCGAGTAAGTAAACTTTCAAATTTAACCACGATTCGCAAACTCCGTTGATCAAACGATCGTAACAGTGGTCATGGTGCATACAGCAACTAAAAATATATATTTATATATACAAGAATTCGATCATAAAGTCATCAACCTCCAGTTATGAATCTCTATGTATGGTTTGATCGAAGAGAATTTGAAGGCCTGAGTCCAGAAGAAGAAAAGGCATTTCTCGCTTATAGAGCCATGTTGAATGCCACTAGCTGTGTCCCGCATCCCACGCTCGGTATTTTAAAATAAATACATCCTAAAAGATAATAATTCCGGGGGGATGAGTGTCAAATTTGCAGCTTTTAACTATCTCTGTCTTAAGGCGAAAACCCACTGTATATACAGATTTTAAAATTTTAAAATCAACAATTTATTCGATCAAAAATTAAAAAGTGTCATTCGAACTTTTGATCGAATTAATTGTTGATTGTAAAACTTTTAAATTTGTATATACAGTGGGTTCCTATCTTATTATCTGTTCTGCGTTTGAGTGTGGTTATTTTACTATCTTTGTCTGGATGAAAAGGGGGACCTTTAAAAGCTCCCCGTCGAGTCTTTTCATTGAAAAAGATAGGAAAAAACTCAAACGGAGCCAGGTGTTTAGCTTACTTATCAATTTCATCGACTGGTTTACCACTGCCACCAGCCCCGCACCAGTTTCCGTAATTGTTGAAATCGACAGCGTCGCGTCCAGTCTCCATCGTGATCATACTGCCGAACTGGTCCAACCTACGCAGTTCAAAATCTCCCGGATCTGACACGGCTTTCTTCCCCGATATATCCGCGCATACTGGAGAAGAAATTGACTAGTAAAGTATTTACAAATCCTGCAAATATTGTCGATTGTTACAATGATGTAAACATTTCATGAGATTTAATTGTAGGCCCGTATCAGCGCGTATAAAAAAGAATGAAAAACCAACCTGCTAAATTGATGGTGGATAAAACCAAATATATGTAGATCATATTCCTGGAATGATACGAAATAATTCTAAATAATTGTACGGTGTAGAAAATAGTGAGCTACTTTTTAAGCAACTATGATCCGTTCCGACCCACCTTCTGAAGAAGTATTAAAAATTTTCATATCATGTATCATATCATATATAAATACAAGGAAAGTGTGTTTCAACTGTATTTTGTCGCGTGTATATCGAAGGCCAAGCATAATTGCTACTAGTCTCGACGAATTTTTCATTGCGTAGTTATTTCAAAGCGACTCAAGATTATGTCGTATAGACAAACTATACGACCTAATTTGACGAGTCGTTTTCTTTGGTATAATCCACGTGTCAAAAGACAGCAGAGGCGCACAGTATTATAATTCATTATCTTATTCAGTACGAGAGACATCGACTTAAGAAAATTCTACTCCAAAAGAATTCGGTTCAGTGCCTTGCGTGGGTTCAGTGCCTTGCGAATGTTTGTTAGTACAGCCCTAGAGGCCGCCAGGATCCCCCATTTAATATCTCCTAGTTAATCCGAATTGTGAAATTTACCTTATTTTGTAAAGTAGTTAAATGAAAAAATGTTATATTTTGTATATATACGATATTCAAAACCTAAAAAATATTAAGAAATATGATTAGTGATGTAATGATTTATTCGAAAAGAAGCAATTAACATTTTTACCTCGAAGACGCTTAAAACTCAGGCAACAAAAGGTCGTCGTATCTGTGAACTAACAGTGTGGTTATGATACGTGTTATTTTCAAAGCTTTAAAAGATAAGAACCTGTTTTATCTACAAAAAGGTGGAAATGTATCTATGTATTATAATTAATACATAGATAAATATTTTTATCTTTTCCACACAGATAAAAATCAGGTTCTCTGAGCTGCGTTGTGATCACGTTGGTTATGGTACTATTCCCACTGGTATTCCAAAGCTGGGATGTCCACGAAGAAAAAGAGTTAAATTACAGGGCTTAGCATTACCTAGCATTTGAATGTTTTTTTTTTGGGGGGGGCAGAGAAACCCGAAAAAAGTGCAGTTCTAATGGATATATTGATATTTTCAAAAGGGGGCACTTTAATTCCAAAATTTTTTGGGGGGCAACTGCCAAACTGCACCCTGTACGGTCCTGATATATGTCGGAAAAAGCCAATAGGTCCCTCCGTATAGTGCTTGTAGAGAGATTGACTAATGTTGGTTATTGCCGAACTCTAATATTTATAAAGACCATCGTTGAACATAAAAACGAATGTTTAGTTCTCGCCAAGAGGAATAGGCTTGTCAGTTAGATTTCAGTGCGAATTATAAGTCGCTGATTCCGTTGGTGACCCGTGACTTCCAGCTCCAGGTCCTCGAAAGATTAAACGACAAAGCTCCAACGCCTGAGGTAACCATAGTTTATTTCAACTAAAGACTATTCATAGTTAACAAAATCATGGTGTTTACAAATATCGGGTATGGAAATTCCATCACTTAGCTATTGCACTCAAAAGCGGAAAATCATCAAGTATTATATACATATTCTTGATTTTCAGGACATACAACTAATTATATACTTTGCGACTCGCAAATTAAACAAAACAAACATACAAACAACAAGTTATGCCTTTTTGATTACTTGGATTACGGATCAGCCTCCCAGAATTCTACAAAAACCATCAAATAAAAAGAAAATTTTTTGGCCTTCGTGTTTTCATCACAATTTTTCAATAAAAGACAATTTTTGTGATGCCCGTCTTTCGATCTAGTAACTTGGAAAAGTTTGTTCATCTCATTTTCAATCTCATCATTTGCAAAAAAGTTGTTTTTTTCATTTATTCCAATCTATAAATTTATTCCATCACAATTTTTACTCCTTTTCTATTTTTTTTTCTGCAGAGGTTTTATATGAAAAATACTCAAATAAAGAACAAAAGTTTATTTTCATTTTTTCTCTTCCCTTTTTAAACGCTATAAAAAAAATCTGTTTCTATTTTTCCCCTTCGCCTTCCCAATCCGTACTCAGGTAATAAAAAGGCCTTAGGGTCTACTAGGTCTACTAGATACTATAGACTATATCTATAGATTTAAATTTTAAAGCTCAAAAGAAAGTCTTGATTAAACATGATCTAGCGGCGATGAGTATATCAGTTATGAAATCGGTTTTTGTCGACTTGAATATCTTGTGGTAAAACTGATTCCACTTGTCCAAACAAATGGATACCGCCCTATCACACCTACATAGCTGATATCGGCAGGGCTCCGTCTGCGGATCATCGACTAAAAGTAAAACGAGACTGATTAGGATAAAACGTCAAATGATATTCAATTAGAAAAGACTGGCTTCCCCTTACTCAGGATCCCCGGCAATGCTGAAGTCAACGACAACATTACAAACATTTTCGGCGTCATAACACACGTGTCGACGTCATCGCAGACGACTGCGATGTTGGATGTCGTGTCTATGGGTCTACCAAATTACGAAGGGTGATTATTGAAAATGACCAGGGAGGTCTGAAAGTTCTTAGAATTTACAAAATAAACCTAACTGCAAACGATCTTGTTCTCTTTATCGATCCATTTATACTTTGTGAAGTAGACTTTCAAATTCATCCACGACCTACAAACGTCACCCGATAAACTATCGTAACAGTGGTCGTGCGTCCTACAGCAACTGAAAACACGATAAAAACATGATCTCAGAAATGCCTGCTAAACAGATCAAGAAGAATATTGACAATGGCTTTTCAGCTTACTTATCAATTTCATCGACAGGTTTTCCACTTCCACCAGCGCCGCACCAGTTCCCGTAATTGTTAAAACTGGCTATCGGCTCTCGCCCAGTTTTCATCCTTATCATACTGGTGAGCTGATCTGGCTGACACAGTTCATAATCAGGATTTGTCACATTATTTTTCACTGATGATGAATCTGCGCATTCTGCAGATAAGAGGAGATAACTTAAGGCTGATTCCTTATTGTGTGTATATCAAAATGATAATATTGGAGTAACTATATAGGCCTACGGAAAACGAAAAAATATGTTATTAAGAATTTACGAACCTGTTAAAATGATGGCAAACAAAACCAAATATATCATAGCTCTGGAATATAAAAACTCCTTATTTCAAAAATAAACAGCGAGTTAGCTGAAAACCATGGATTAACGAAAGATTTTTCACCCACCTTCTGAAAATTCGCTGAAAGCATCGGCACTGCACAATCTGAATTACCGGACGCATTTAGGAGATATGCTATCGAAAGCCTACGAAACAATAATCACATGTACAAAGCGAATTCTATTATACATATATGTATATGTATAGGTGATCAAAAACGAAATTACTTTTTTTTTTACTAAACTCAATTTGAAGAGAAAAACCCGCGCGGTTGGCGGCGCGTAGCTTATGCCTAGTCTGAATACACGCCTACTAGACGATCGGAGGCAGACAAACGATTAATACGGTCACAAGGCTTCGTCTGATTTTTTTTTCGCATGCAGGTATCTACCGGAGGAACCCTCCACCAATATTCGATCGCTTTGTGTTGATTAAAGGTGGGCTTTGCTCGCCCTTGCGACGTGATGCGATTCTCCTCTGCGACCGATCCTGAAAGGAGGGATAAGGGAGGACTGAGGAGCATGGATCCGCCTCAGATTTCAATCATAGATTTGTATATTCTTTTTTAGATAAAAAGCTGTATGTGAAGCCATGAATACATGCGAGGTGTGGAAAATGGTAGATTGGTACGGTGATCAACGTCCAAGAGAGTTAGTCCTATAAGCAGATTGACACCTGTATGAGAGAACGCTTTTCGGTGAATTCCACTGGTCCACGGAACCATGCAGGGCGGGCACTTTCCGGCATTTACAAATCCCCGCGTTTTCCCTGTGATACACAAAATTCCCTAAGTGAATCAGAGAAATTTCTAGGTTTAAAATGTTACAATTTATTCATTTTTCAGCGAATCATGTACTGATAAAGAAACACGTGGTCAATAGCATTATCCGGATTCTCTGAGTTTTTTCCAAGGTTTTAGTAAAATCTATAAAATTCCACGAGTTTTCCCTGACTTTTTTTCCTAGATTCTTCTGATTCCCAGAGTTTTCAAGGTTTTCAGTGGACACCCTGCCATGTACGTATAATCTAGATGACCACTAAGCTTCCATGATGGAACTGGAAGTGCTTGAACAGAAGAAAAATCTTATAAACTTCAATTGTCGCCATCAACAAAACATTTCTCTTTATTGCAATAAACAAATTTATTATTTTCTTAGACATCAAATGTCGAAGACTACTTAGAAAATACATAACATACAAAAAGCGCAAAGCTGGATACACTTCAATACATAACAAAACATATTTGTACATTGGTGAGGTTCACATAAGCAAATTACCGCCTAACTACACATGAATTATATCTACATCATATCACTGGCTGAATTATTGCATTGGTTAAAATAGGAAATACTCTTCAACTAAATGCATGGGTGCATTGGGGATGGTTGGTTGGGGCCCTATATTATTGAGTCGACAACTTTTTAAGAATTATATATATATATATATGTGGAATGATGATATGTAATCTTCCAGATACTGATATGCTTAAAAATTACGAATAATTTGAAACAGAGTACATTAATTAGCTTAAACTATAAATATTAAAACATTTATCCTAGTTGACGAATGCCAAGCCGTTTACAAAAGGTTTTCCGAGTAGACTAGTTACAAGGTCCATTTAAGTATTTATTACAGTAGCTTAAAATATACATATTGCATTCACAGCAATAGCCTATAATTTTCCTCAAAAAGCATATTTTATTTAACAACAACACAGTTGTTGCCAGGGAATCCATTTTTCAATAAGTAAGCGACGTTTTATCAAATTCCCCTCCAAAACTACTTTGAGATGAGACACTTCAGATAACATGGAGAAACAATTTCTTTTAGCTTTGTGACCAAGCGAGAGAGTTCATGTTAGTGATCAGAGTTTAGTTTAGTTAAAATCTTGTATTCGTTTTCTTGTCTTCAGAGATCAGAAAACAACCGAGGCAATTTTTGTACAAAGCACTGCCCAGACTTTCAAGATCCATAAGAATAAACCAGGTTCCCAGCA
Organism: Tubulanus polymorphus; assembly: GCF_964204645.1. NCBI lineage: Eukaryota > Metazoa > Nemertea > Palaeonemertea > Tubulaniformes > Tubulanidae > Tubulanus > Tubulanus polymorphus. The sequence continues at coordinate 7,632,562 of NC_134028.1, read as the reverse complement.
ACAAATCTGCGATTATCGTCTTGCATTGAAAACAACCCTGTCTAAAGCATTGAGCCTGCCGGATTTTAGTTAGTAACATCTGCACAACTATTCAACTCTCTTTGACCAAAAATGTTAAGCGCAAACTGGGACTGACAACGTATTCGATTTAAAATTCATTAGTTAATGCTCCACAAAAATCACAATCGCTCAGTGCACAAAACAATTACAAAAAGTCAAAATACAGTGTACATAAATAGACGAAAAACAAAAGACTAGACCATCGTAAACTTATAAATGCAGGTAAAATTTCGTTTGAATTTGCATAACTTACATTGTATTGAAAACTTCATCGCAAAATTTCAGGAAACAGAGCACAGAACTAAACATTAAATTTTGATTACAAAATATTAAAGAAAGATACTTTCGAGCAAATGTTTCAATGTCGTTTTGATTTTGTTTTCTGTTGGGAAACATTTCTAAGTTTATTCGGTTTTTCCTCTTTTTCGAGAAGACGATTTCGCTTCGGTGGTATTTCACGTATCAATCGACGCGACGCGCGGTCGAGCACGGTTTGCGGCCGGAACGCTTCGCCGAGATTAATGACGATTCCCTTGTTATACGGATTTTGGAACGTCGAATCGTCGGTCGTCAAACGAGCGATTCGGTAACGTTCATTCGTCGTTTGATTCACGAACGTTAGTAAGACGTGGTACACAGTAAATCCGACTATCAACGACGTAACTGCCGTCAACGCGACAACCATGAAAACCATTCTGGGATAATGCATAAACAAATGCTGCAAAAGAAGCGCAAAAAAACATAAAATGTATAGTAAAATCTATATCTTATCTAGATTCTGACACCTCTCTTGCTTAACTCTCGATGTCAATTGTTGCATATTTCGAAAATGGGTAGGGCTATATGATATGCCAAAAAACAATCTGTAAGGTATTTTGTAGACTGGAATTGACTTCTAGTAAACCACCAACCACCCCATCTGTGACTTACCCAATCAAGTAAACTTTCATGATTTATGTAAAAGAAAGCACAAATCCAATTGGAAATAATTTCATTCAATCAAAATGCTCCACTGACATTTGACTTATGCAAATTAGATTTTAAACCCTGGGGTTAAAGTTCACATTAACACAGGGCTTAGTTTCATAGAAAACTAAACTTTAATAAATTGATTTGATTTCTTCATCAATAATTCAGTGTGTTAACTCGATTTAAGATAAATCCTTTTTGTGAAACTAAGGCCCTGGGTCCAATTTTATAGACTGGAATCATTTTTAACTGAGGGGGCTAACTCAATTGAAAATTGGAGTTAGCGCCAGGGTTAAAAGACAACAGACGTCAATACAATTGTAAAACAGGAAACTGGCCCCAGGGATCATTACAGTTAAAACTGATCTTTAAAAAACAGCCCACATTGTTTTAGAAGAATGAAAGTTTATAATCGAAAATTGCCGAAAACTATTGATAATGTTGAGAAAATGTCTCCACGAAAAATAAAGGTTATACCGGTACCTGAATCAAAATCCAGAATGTAACGGGACGAGTGACGCCATCGTCATCGACATACCGCGCGCTCCACAGCCTCTTACGATCGACGATTTCGTTTAAAACGCGCGTCGGCATGACGATACCGTTTATGTTCATCGTACACAATGATATCAGAAACACGAAGAATAAACCACAGTTTTTACCCCCGATGCAACTGTTCGTCCAGATACAGTGATGGTCGAATTTATAAATGCATCTGTCGCACCTCGCTGAAAATATACAATGAAATGATCAAGAATAGGCCTCTATGGAATATGTGTATTTTGATTTGTAAAATGTGAAAGGTAAATACAGTAAACAGTAAACCCCCGATATACCACTCACATCGGTGCAGAACGATTTTGGCAGTATAGCAGGCGTGGATCCAGGGTTTTCCAGGAGGGGTTCATAAAAAATGTTAATGTTAAACACCTGCTGACTAAAATCTCTAATGATTAGGGGCCTATACGGCTTATTGTTTGGCCAAACATGAGATGATATGGTACTGGTTATGTGGTGCTGTCCACCCACTTTGTCTTGAGTACATTTCTTCAAGAAAACAATTAAATTTTTTTTTGGTAGCTTAGGGGTCATGACCCCTGAAACCCCCTCTTGACCCACGCCTGTATAGAGAGCATGGCAGTATATCTGAGGTATTTTACTATTTGTATTTGTATAGAGATGTTCATTGAGAAAACCTGGCAGTAGGCGGGGTGGCGGTATATGGGAGGGCGGTATATCAGGTATTGACTGTATCCTTTTATTGAATTTCAGTTCAAAGGCATCACCAGTTTCTCGTTAAGAAATAACTGGGGTTGTAATATTGAAGCTAATTCAGTTAACTTTGTTTATTCAAAGTTTTAATTGTCACTATGTCAACTATCCACTGGTTTAGTCCAACTAACTTTTGAGCAACTGGCCCCTGATAAATACTGTGGACCAATGGTCTTTTAAATGTTCACTATACGGTACGTCAACTATTCAGCTAGTAAACTCAAACCGACTTTTAACCAACTGGCCCTATACTCGAAATCTTAAAAGATGAAACTTACAGCAGTGTTTTGATCGCGCGGGTTTCGGTATTTTACACGTCGCGCATTTCACGCCGGATTTATAGAACGTTTCGTCGTACGGATACGCTTGTTCATACAGTTTAACGCTGTCGGCCGTGATGACTCCGGGATCGCTGATACAGCACACGGCGTACAGAGACTTACAGACGATGAACAGTATCGCCGGCAACGCGACGTGATTCTCGTTCGGGTGAAACGCGTAGAGAAACGGAATTACGTCGACGATCAGTACGAAATAACCGGAAAAACAAATCATCAGATACATGCACTGGAATATCGGATTCCTGCAATAGAAATGGAAAAGTTTGCATGTTACAGTCAGGCTTCTTGTCGTCGGAGCTGAGACTATCCTGTGTTTCCGTGCCTACAAACCATGATTTTTGATGATTTGAAAATAATTTCAAATGATAGGCATTGAAACCTTTTGTTTAATTTGATTTAGTTCATAAAATGGAGTCTCTTTTCTCCGATTCAAATGAGTTAAAGAAGACTATTTAGCAATCCTTCAATATCGTGCAAAATGAGCATAAAAACGACGACTTATTTGGACTGCGCAGTTTCTCTGGTTGTATTTAGATAAGTTTTGGGGTATGTTTTCAAATAAAAAGATTATGGGGAATATCCAAAAAAAATTGATCTTAGACAAAAAATAGACATTGGACAATCATTTTACCGTTTGTAGAAAATTCGCACAATCATGCCATCGACAAAATCTCGAAACCACCTTGGGAAAACAAATTGAATAGTCTGAAAATATAGAAAAAATAACTTGATTTAGAAACAGCTTCGTTTCAGGGGTTGTCGTATGATGGAAGCTCCCGAAACCACTATAAGTAGGGCCCTGGTGTAACGCAGCCATCAATCAATTGGATGAACTGCTCATCCACCCGATTTTACATAAAATAGTTAGGGCGGTCCAATCAATCACAAACCTATTTCACAGTGGATTAGCTGGGGGGTTTGGGAGTAACCTGTCTGTGGTTTAGTTTTACGATCAGATATTTTAACAAAGTATAAGCTCATCCGATTATAAAAGCTTACCAGCAACGATTAACTAACTAGGGGTTCATCAACTTTGCAATTGTCTCATGTTCAGACTTATGACATGTCAGTGTCAAGTAGGCCTACCGGTCAGGAGGCAAAGCTTGGTGTCAATCAATAGTGTCAATACCTTCACTGTGTAGAATCGTAATCTTCCAATCAAACCAGTTTTCATGAACGGTTGATCAGCCAGAGCATAGATTATTGCAAAACAAATACTAGCAATGACATAACCAATAAACAAAGGAATGAAATCCATTTTTTGTTTTCTGTCGTTGTGTGTGTGTACTAAAGACAAAGTCAAAGAAGTCAAAGTACATTGACCTGTGGTCTTTAGGTTCACAGATAGGATATTTTCACAAACAAATGGCCATTCCGACTTTAGAAAATGTAATCAACAATCTAGTAGACAGCTCATATTGTAAAATACATGAATATTTAGGATATTTTCGAGGTGCAGACTATTTAAATGAAATTTAGTTATTTTGTTTATCGCGGAGGTACTTGTGGATAGTAATAACCGGTTGTTGGACTTGAAATCGCTAAAAGCCGGTACTTGGACTCCGTACTCCAAATTCTGATTTCTGTGTCACATAATATAATCTATTTTTGGAGCCTATTCCTTCGGAAACTCCATCCACTAGATAGAAATATCCATCCGTTTTCCAACCAAGGGGCTTGTCGCGATAGCCGGGCGGCACATAGTCAGTAACCTGTCTGTGTCATCTCGGTCAAGCCCATCCGATTATAAATTACCACCAACGATTAGGTAACTAACTAGGCGACACAGTATCCTCCGCCGACGACTGGCGCTAAGATTGGACCCCGGGCAGTCGTGACGCGTGTAACCATCGGCAGAGCTCATGAGCATGTTTTCCACGTACAGGAACTCCACCCCGCTCCTTACCGTGGGCACATTGAGCGAGTGTTCGCTTACTTACGTTGCTGAAAACTCCAGACAAACAGCCATCAGCACCATCAATGGCGGAAAGCCTTCAGGAAACTCGTTATCTACAGCGACCTAATAAAATATGACAATCGGTTATTGCAACCCTAGAATTTCGTCCTAAATAGGACATTTTTTTATAATTTCACTGGTTATAACAAACATTAGTTATGACGAATATATTTTCTGGTCCAAGTTCAAAGGTTTTTGAACAACACCCATCTCTCCTCACCCCGCTGACCACACATCAGACCATGGCCATATTCGGCGACCATCCAGATCCTCAGGAATGACCGATTCGTTCTGGAGACGTGGAAAATGGAAACTCATGCTCTAGGCTCTGTATTATCATCAAATATATACGAATATGGATGGGATCCTCGTCAAATATGGATGGGATAGAATTTCAAATGAACCGTGTGAATTGAACAGCTAAAATGTATACCGGTAATTGGCTACCATCTGATTTTATGTGCCTACGTCATCAATTAGTCGTGTTATCTTTTTCGTCTGGTGAACTGCAGCGGTAGAGTATATGTTAGAGTTGTTCAAATGCAGGCCAGGGAGACACCGCGGAGTGAGTGGGCGCCTTTAAACACAGACTTTCGAAAAACAGTGGAATTTACGCCAGGTTTAAGTTAATTTTTCTCTTCACTTTTCAGTCAGTGGATACCTTTGTTCAGTCATGGCCACCACCGGGAACCTAGTTGCTTTTTGCGTTTTATGTATCGTTGGGTTTCCAATACAAGGTAACTTGCGAGTCCTATCTCAAGTTTTCAAAAACAAAAATTTCGATGATCACTTATTTATTCGTATTTAGGCTTTATTTATTGATATAATGATTATGTATATTATTCGAAGAGGCACGTGGTGTATCATTAGTGAAAAGGCGCTTAGAACAATTTGCCGATATGATAAGCATAACAACTGGACGGGAGCCTCATCATTTTAATAACTACGGCGGATGGTGTGGTCGAGGAGGAGATGGTACGCCAGTTGATGACATTGACAGGTTCGTGGCGTATTAGGCTTGGCCTGCTGCAGCATAGTCCGTTCTCATTCACTTACCCGTAGATTCAACTCAACTCACAATTGTCAGGGGGAAACCCCAGCGGCGGGGGATAGTTGCCGGCGAAAAACCCTAATTGTCCCCGAAAGATTCAGGACAACCCTTCCAGGGCTAGAGGGAAATCTTTTTTAAATGAACTTATTGTTAAAGCCTCACCCACCACAGATACTTAAGCCAGATTTGTTAATTTCTTGGAATGTTTTAGTTCGTTCATTCAATCAAGAAAGTACCGTACATGTTCTTGAGGCAGAATTAGGTAGTCTGCAACTATATTCTATAATCGATACAACAACACTGCCTCTAATTATAAACGCAATACTTTATATAGAGTGCATGGAATATTCAAAACTGATAGAACTTCTGTAAAATAATCAAGAGATTAACTGTGTTTTATCAGGTGTTGTATGATTCATGATTTGTGTTATCGACGAGTTTGGAGAAACGAATGCAAGACTTTCTTCTACTTACAAGCGCCTTATTTGACGTATTATGAATACGAGACGAACGAAGGAAATATCACTTGCAGTAAGTTTCCATTGTGGTGTAAAGTATAAAGGGTTGGGTGTTATGAATAAAATTATGAATATCCCTATCAAATTGATAAAGTCTTATCTAGATCTTGAAACTAGTATTCAAATTGAAGTACCAGCTGCATATTCAAAGCAAAATATGGCTCGGGATATTACGATAATAGTAATCATTTGACTGACTATTCTCTGGGTATTTTAAAATCCGACTTGATTTTGAAAATTATGCACATTTTCAGCGAATGATCCAGAAACTGAATTGTGCGAGCGAACCGTTTGCGAATGCGACAGGGAAGCTGCCAAATGTTTCGGGCAACATCACCATAAATACGACGACGAACACAAATCGAATAGTAAAGTGACGCAGATTCTCGATAAAACCATTCAAAAACTGCTGGCTACACCGGACAAACTGAACCAATGGAAGGATATCTTTAAGAATAATATCCCCTGGGACGTGCTTTTCGGATGATTTTAGATTGAATTGGAGATTCATGTTTTCACCAATCTAGTTGTTGGTCTTTAAATCATTTTGGACATAATTCTTGCTCAAGATTGATGGTTTCTAATTGGTGGGTGATACGCGGAAATAACAGTTTGGAGTAGTCAGTCAGAATTACCTTATAAGCTTGCCGTAAACCTCTTTCGAAGCTCCATATCCGATCATCTGATCCATAAACCGATCTTTTCCCCGAATGATCCACTGCAAATATCCTTTACATTCCTTCAGAATTACCCTATAAGCTCGTTGTAAACGCCAAGATATATCTCATTTTTCGAAGCTCCGTATCCAGTCAACTGATTCAAAAGTCGATATTTTTTCTACGATACCGCCACTGCAAATATTTGGAAATATTGAGTACGTTCTCTCCGGGGAAACCGAAACGTTTCAATCAAGAATACCTCTCCGTTGATGGAAATGTTTTACAAGATAGATAGGAACTTTTGAAAGGACCGAAAATAATATATGTGTATATGTGTAGAAGAAGCTCTATACTTGTAGGCAAGACTTTATTGGAAATAACAATAATTTTACAACAAAAATCAAACAATTGATATATATATATATATATATATATATATATATATATATATATATATATATATATATATATATATGTATATGTATATGTATATGTGTATGTGTATGTGTATGTGTATGTGTATGTGTATGTGTATGTGTATGTGTATGTATATGTATATGTATATATATACATACATACATACATACATATATATATATATATAATATACAGGACGGAATTTCTATTCAGCATTCTAGATATGCAGAAAATGTTTAATAGCAACCAGTTAATCATTTGATTTCCATAAAACCTTTTAACATCTAACAATATGACCGACACATATGGATCGAAAATATCTCAGTCAGTTGAAAGAGACTGCGATGAAGATCCTGACTGTAAAAAACCAGTTTGAACTGATCAACTTCATTGCACAACTTCACAATTTGCCTATGGTTCGGCGAAATAATTGACTGCTACATGAAAATGTGTGGTAGTCCCAGATTTTAGAAAAATTCTTTAAAAAGAGGTCGATTCCTTCAGTTGTATTCAAGAAACCGTCGCCATCTTCGCTGACACGACGAGAATTCACTTCTGTATAGACGAAAAATTATAATCAACTGTGATGCGTTTCGAGAGTTATCGCCGGACTTTCTGCCGTCTCCGACGAGATTTCATTCCCGTCGTCGTCGATAATTCCGAACGAGTGCAGAACTTTGTGCTGTCGAGTCGAGCGTATTTTCTGTAAATCATGCGCGTACTGCTGCTCGCGTACGAGCTGCTTGTGTTGGTCCTCGAGGTAACGTCGATGCTCGTGTAACGCTCGCGTTTGTTGTATCAGTTTTAACAGTTCGTGGCGTAGTTTACGATTTTCTAATTTGATACGATTCGTGTGGTCGTTCAAACAAGAGAACGCATCCTGTAAACAGAAAACAGATTTTTAAAATTTTTTTTAATCCTCAACAGGCCTGTATTTAGGGGAGGGGTACAGAACCCGCTCATTGACTAAGTTCCACCCGGATGCTGGCCTTAAGAAAGAGTTTTGATTTCAAAACTTTCACTCATTTGTAACACTTTTTCATTCATTTTCATTCACAATATGCACATGCTTCAAAACTTTCTTGACTTGAGGCCGAATTGTTGGAAAAAGAAGCAAAATTTCCACCCCAAATATACTAAAAGTTGTGAAAGAAATTGCTTCTCTTTGCATCTTTTCTAATTTCTAAACTTTTCTCTGAGAGTACTCCCAGGACGTGACATTTACGTGGGTACCTCAAAAAGAGTTCCACTTTCAGGAAAATTGACCCTTCCTCAAAGACATGAGGGGGCTGACTACGGACCTGCTCAACTTACTCCACGCAACTCGAGGAAATACATGTAGCTTCAAGGTTTCATACATACTTTATTAGCTTGCTTTGCCATCAGCTGAATTTTCTGTTCAGATTCGACCTGAAATTCTTGTTTCTCTTTCAGGAATTTAGCCTTTAACTGTTGAATCGTATCGGAATGAATCGCTCTCATCGACATGACTTCCTTCTCCAGATCTTTAATCCGAGCAACTTGTTCTTTTTGTAAATTCTGTCGCGAAAAGTAGAAAAAAGAAGAACTAAAAGATAATCATCGTCCGATTTGTAAAGTGCTACACATTGTAGGGGGTAGCAACAATTGCCCGCCAGAAATTTTGGAAAAGTGTCCTTTTCGCAATTACTATTGTCCGAAAGAACAGCCCTTTTTCAGGAATCTAAGCCCCCAAAATTCAAATTCTAGGTATGGCTCTGTACTTAGGACAAAATCAGATGATCTCAAGCAGGAACGCAGAGCAGAATATACTGTGGTATAATAATTGGCAGCAATATATGATAGGAATATTTAGGCCTACCTTATATTCTTGTAAATCATCGAGTTCGTCAATTGTTTTACGGAGCAAATTTTCCTTTTCAAAAATCTGGTTTTGAAGTTCTGAAACACACAACAAAAATGTATTATGAATTTCATGGTGAAATTTTGACAACCAAAACCAGCAAAGTGGAAATATACCAATTCGAATGGGTTGGAATTTGATTAGTTAATACTGTTTAATGGGGTACCCGGCACCCATCAGATGTCGTAACAATACACTCAGTCATCCAGGGTTCATGGGTTCGAATCCTAGTGGTGACAGTGGTGAAAGGAAACAGTTTCAGACTCTATTTTTTCATTATTATTGTGAAATTCCCTTTATCTTATCGCCACGACACGGATACAATGTCTTATTAATGGTAATTCTTGGTACCTTGTTTCTTGTCAGCGAATTCATCGATCATTGCGTTCTTCTCGGCTAATATGTCGTTGATTTCTTTCTGATTCTGGTCACTCAGGGATATAATTGTTGTTTGTCGTTTTGCAGTTTTTTTCTCCATGTAACTCATATATTCATGCTACAAATAAATCCGAATAACCAATTAGCCCATTTTCGATGATTTGACTTCGATGATTTGAGAGTGATATTTTCATCGCAATTGATCATAAAGATTCAAAGCGGTGAAGTTTGTTGTAAACTCACACTTTCAATCCTAGTTTTATGCGCTTCTTGTTGCAACCAATCATTTTCTTGACGACTAAATCAGGAAAAAATTATTCAAGGAAAACAAAACAAATTATGCCAGTTATAGGATCGATTTTTCTGCTAGATTTTTTTGAATGAGAAGGATACAGTTCTTGGACTTTGTTCTTCACAGATGCCAAATCACCTGTTAACTGATCAAGCCTGAAATAAGAACATTTTGAAATCGCTCTCTAATATAAATCTTGAATTCATCGCCATCGGGTTGGCCAACAATCACAGATATTCACTCAGACTTATAAGTCTCCTACACAAAATAATTACACTTTAACTTTCTCTGATGAATTAGTTTGTTTCATGTAGAAGACTTGTATCTTGAACTTGACTTGAACGCAAGACTTACAAGAGAATAAAATGCTATTGAATTGATTTTAGAAATAGACTTACTCTTTCTGCAAAAGTTCTTCTTTATCCTGAAATATATCATCAGCTGGTGTTCCAGGTGTACCCGGTGCTGTAGAACCAGGTTTAGCTGAACCCTTTTTTCCTTTCTTGCCCTTCTTTCCCTTTTTCTTCCCTTTGGGAGGCATTTTTGGCCGAGGAAATGTCAAAATGTGGAGTCGATAGCGTCATGTATCCAAGGCCTATGAATGAGTTACGGAACAAACTTTTGAATTACACTCAGCGCTATATTGTCCAATCAAACAATCATTCTAAATATTGGCACATGCAGACCAGTCTCTACAGTTGCAGTTATCTGTTTTAACCGTTGGAAATGTTTTTTGTTAGATTACAGCCGTGGAAAATATGCTCCAATTTCTTCTAGGAAACTTAAGCACTTCGAAATGTTCCGCCACTGACATATCAAGATGGCGGCGCCCATGGAAAATTTTTCGAAAGGCGCGTAGCTCAAAATTATTGGCAAATAGAATTCTTTGTGGCAGCTAGCGAGTATCGAGGCGGTCTTAGCACCTTTTAAGATGTCAAGTAACCCGAGAATGAATGATTTAAAGATGGGAGGTGGGGAAAGAGGCAGAAAACCCGTGGTAGGGCCCAGTCCGAGAAAGAGAAGACAAGAAGCTACCACTACAACTGGTGCTGCTGACGATATTTGTTTGGATTATGACGTATGCGATGATGAATTTGAAGCGGAATATGATGAGAATTATTCCGATGAAGCAATGATGGAAACAGAGGATGACGACACTGCTGCAGTTGATAGTACAGCTGTTTTACCTGAATCGTCAGCAGTTGTCGAAGGCATGCCTCCATCTTTAGATGATACAATTGTGGACGAAACTGATGGAGACTCATCCTCCAAACATGCAAAACTTGAGGTAACCTTCAGATATTTTTACTAATCAAAATCAATCAGCTTTCAGTTTGGCGAAAGATTAGCCTGCTGTGTAGGCCTAATCAGTAACCTGTCTGTGGTTTAGATTCACAATCGGGTATTTTCACAAACAAGCCCATCCGATTTTAAAAGCTTAGGCCTACCACCAACAATCAGGTAACTATCTAAAAGTCGTTGTTCCTCAAACAACGGGAACCGTAACAACATCTGGTATTCAGACTATAGTAAGATAAGTCATTGACAATTTTCAAGTTCTCATTGACCGCAATAGGCCTAATTGAATTTTCATTTCTGGTGAGACTCCAACAAATAATTTTTCTCTTCATCTCAATTTTGCTTATGATTTATCGATGGCTTTGTTTTTATTGCAGGGTATCATCGCTAATGTGAATATAGATGATGCAGATGTATCCATGAGCTCGGACAAAAGTTGCAGGTCGAGCATGGAGGTTTCGACATCTGAAGAGAACTCTAAGACGAAAAGGGGAAAGGATTCATCAGACACAGAGTTGGACTATGATTCTTACTCTTCGGTGGATGAGATGGAACGTGCTGGTGGTGAGGACTCTCAAACTGATGGTGATAACTCCCAAACTGATGATTGGAATTATTCCTCATCTTCATCAAACAGTTCGGACCGGTCATCAACTTCTAAAGATGACTCAGACAGTTTGTCGATGGACGAAGTATTCGGTATGAATTTGGAGCGTAGTGAGAATATTAAAACAGTCGATGAAATTGAATCTCCCGATATCAGCGAAAGTGAATCTCCTGAACAGCAAAATGTGGTCACGGAAACAACTGATGTGAACTTTGAAAGTAACGGAACGAAAGCCATTGCTAATCGTCTGCATTGTTCAGGTGATTCTATGAGCGCAAGCGAAAGTAAGGTTAATCATTTTGAAATTGCAACTTGTAATAAAAGTAAAGACATCCATGTAAGTTTTGAATCAACTGAACATGAAAAAATTTGCGCTGGAGAAAGTGATGCTCAAACTCCAAAAAATTTGGATAATGTATTGATGGATATTCCGCTGAGACATTGTAAAGGTGAACTTGATCTTAGGTTACCAACACCAATCAGCTCCTCGAACGTAACTAAATATCAATCGGTATCCGAGCATGTTTTGATTTGTCGTGTGAAAAAAGTACACAACAGGCGATCTTCGGTGCATGAAATGGGTCGAAAATCGGCAGAAAGACTGATACCCGAATCACCGAGCAAACGTAGGTCGTCAGTTCATGAATTGAACTTCTCGAAGGAGGAAAAATGTAATGAGTTAAGCAGTCATGATTTTGAGAGCTGCGAGAAAAGTGTAACAGAAACCAAAAGTGAGCCATGTACTGAAACAATGAATTTGAATAGGTCTAAAGATTATGTCCATATGAACAAGGATGACTGTGATAATAAGTTTAGTAAAAAGGACAAAGAAGTAAATATGGATGAAAGAAGTGATCGAAGAAGGGGAAGAAAGGAGCACAGTGCTGAGAGACCTGACAGAAAAAGAAGTGATCATAGGAAAGAGAAGAAGCATAAAGATCATAAAGAAAGTGTAAGAAGACATGATGTTGATAAGAGTCAGAGAAGAGATCCACCGGAAGAAAAAAGTCACAAATCTAGGAGAGGTGATATTGATAGAAGTATACCGTCAAATGAAAAGGAGATTCGTAGTCGCCAAAGTGAGCCTAGAAACCGTGAAGGCAGCAGACATTCAGGTACAAGAGATATGAGTAAAAGAACAGATAGAAGAACCGGAAGCCATAGGCAGGAAACAGATGAGATTAAGCCAAGGAAACATGAAAGTGACCGAAAAAGAGAAGAAAAATGTGTTAATGAGCCAAGAAGACATTCTAGTACTAGAGAACGGAGGCAAAAACATGCTGAAAAGCATAAATGTGAACCAGAAGAAAAATCCGGTAGAAAGATTGATATAAGGGAAGACAGGCGAAAGGAATGTTTGGATAAGCAGACTTCTAGAACTAGGGAAGAAAGGGATCGAGAAAATGCTCCACAGCGCAGGCATTCAGGTGACCGTCCCAGTGGTAGAAAAGAGATGAGAAAAGAAAGAGATGAGATCCAGCGGCGAAGGAGATATTCAGATGAAAGATCTGATAGGCCTAGATGTAGAAGTGATAGACACGGAAGCCGAGGTGGCAGTACTCCTAGAAGTAGTGATAGAGTTAAACTGATTGTGGAAGAGAAGGAAAGGAGAGGTTTAGATTGTCAAAAACATGAAAGGTCAAATGAAAGAGGGTCTACTCCATCATCTAGACGTAGAAGTGATAGACACGGAAGCCGAAGTGGCAGTACTCCTGGAAATAGTGATAGAGCGAAAGACATCGAGGAAAGGAGTGAAAGGGGAGGTTTAGATAGTGAAAAACAGGAAAGGTCAAATGAAAAAGGTTCTAGCCTATCATCTAGGAGTAAAAGAGAAAGACACAGGAGCCTAGGCGGCAGTGCTCCTAGAAGTAGTGATAGAGTGAAACAGATTGAGGATGAGAGAGAAAGGAGAGGTTTAGATGGTGAAAAACATGAAAGGTCAAATGAAAAACGTTCTAGTCCATCATCTAGAAGTAGAAGAGAAAGACATGGAAGCCGAGGTGGGAGTACTCCTAGAAGTAGTGATAGAGTGAAACAGATTGAGAATGAGAGAGAAAGAAGTTCAGATAGTAAACACTATGAAAGGTCAAATGAAAAAGGTTCTAGTTTATCATCTAGAAGTAGAAGTGAAAGACATGGAAGCCGAGGTGGGAGTACAAAAAGTATTGATAGAGTGAAAGAGATTGAGGAAGGGAGAGAAAGGACAGGTTTAGATGGTGAAAAACATGAAAGGCCAAATGAAAAAGGTTCTAGTCCATCATCTAAAAGTAGAAGTGAAAGACGTGGAAGTATTCCTAAAAGTGATAGAGTGAAAGAGATTGAGGGAGGGAGAGAAAGGACAGGTTTACATGGTAGTGCATATGAAAGATCACATAAAAAATGTTCTAGTTCATCATGTATGGTGGAAAATCAAGTGGAGCCACCGCGGCGACATTCTGGTGACTATGATAGAAGAAAAAGGGAAAGTGAAAGAATACCGTCAGCTCATGAAAATAGTAGAGAAGATTGTCATTCTGGTAAAAAGAATGTGAAATTAAAAGAAGTGAATGAGCATTCAAAGGCTCAATTGCAAGAACAGAAAAGTATATGCAGAAGAAAAGAGCATACTGGTCAAGAAACTGCAGATACAGAGAAATTGAAATGTAAAAAGACGATGGAAGCACAAATTGACGATGATCATATGAAATCAAAAAATCAATCTGAAATTGAAAACAAGACCGATCGACACTTTATATCTGAGATTCAGCCTTTGGATGCAAGTGATTCATGCCACTTCGTGCTCAACTATATTTTCGACAATCACTGCTCAATACATGAGAAACGAAATGAACAGTCATCAGTTGATGAAAGAAATAAGTGTCACTGTCAGCTTGTGTTGGACTATTTGTACGGACAAATGTCAGATGTAACCAATGATTTAATGAATTCATTCCAGATGCGTGTGCATCACATTGCAGGTCCTGATTTGCCTGTTAAATTACAAAAATATTCCGATCTCTGTCAACAACGGTTAAAGCAGCTATTCCGTACACCGGCGATGTCTCAAATCGAAAATGCATCCACGTTTTTAGACTCCTGTAAAGTGAAATTGAATACCTTGTTCGATAAATCTGTCGGCATTCTGTTCCCAACCTCAGTCGGCCTTTCTTCCGAGTCAAAGGTTTCAACTGAGGGAAAGACTGATGTGTCCTCTGTGAGTAACGAGAGTTTGTCCAAGGCTACAGCAGTTAAAAGTAAACCAGCCCCTCGTACGACTGTGTTAGGCGTCGGTCTCATACCGACTAATCCTAGAGCAAAACTGAAACAGGGAACTCAACTTCGCAACGTTTTAACACGTATGCAAGGTAAATGATAAGATTTAGATTGAAAGCGTAGGTTTTTCAGGTTACATAGACTTCAATTAAAAAGATTTGTGTTTTTTCAACCACTTTTTCAGATATAAAAGGCCCAATAAGTGTTTTGTATACAGCTCTTCAGGAGAGATTACGCGTAAAAGTTTGGACCCGCGGCGCTCGGCAGCTCAGAGGATATTGCCTTGGATACATCGTTGCTTTTGACAAATACTGGAATCTGGTATGCTTTTCCTGTATAGAATAATCATTCAGAGTAGAGTATATCATCATCAAGACTGATTCTTTATTTATCAAGTGGTAATAATTCACTGTATGAAATTATAACTCGTCTTTGTAGGCGATGGTCGATGTCGATGAAATCTATGTGAAACCGTTTCGAAAGAAACCTGACCGACAGAAACCAGCTAATAACCAGAAGCAGACGAATCTAGTGAGTAGTACATGTTTATGCAATATCTTAAATGAAAACTCGTTTTTGCCAATCTTTTAGAATATTGGGTTAAGCCCGTGTGACACTTGTGAGCTAGATTTTGATACAATACATGTGTCTGAGATGATCGATGATAAATTTCTTTCGGGTTTGATAAACTGACTCGGAAATGTGGACCTGGATCAAGAAGTTCTGATTACATAAGCCGATGACCTGTAGCTGACTTCTCATTCCAGTGTATTGTGTTATCAAGACTTATGAAACTTTAAAGTCTTTCTGCGAAACAGCCCTTTGATTTGATAGTTTTAAGAAATGTTTACCGTAGATAGAATTACGTGGATGAACTGAATCGCAATCTTTTATCAATTTACAAGGAAATTTTATTTATTTTCAGGAGCCAGTTGACCCCGGCATGTCTACGAATTCTGCTCCGTGCTATCCCCACGTTCCGGTGGCTTCTGACAATCCGCAGCTGGAATTACGTGTCTATGATAATACAAACTCGGAACAGGTCGATTTAGCCGCGCTTTCAAATAAGCTAAAGCAGTTTCGTAGCGAACTTCTAGATTTATCCGGTACCGAGAAAAGTTCTTCACTTTCGATCGAACGGACTCGAAAACATCGGTCAGATCTCACGGAAACTCGGACCTCATCCGATGTTTTGTTTCAGACGTCGGTCGAATCATTCACGACTAATCCCGAATTTATGAGGATGGCCGAGGTCAATTCTGTCGAAATGGAAAAGCTGAATGATAACCGCGACGATAATCATAATGTCGCTGAGAAATCGGACGATAAGCCGAAACGTCCTGCGGCGGTCGGGACCGTCGTTCCGAACTATCACGATCCGTGGTGTCGTAAAACGATCGCGTTGCCGAATCGCTGGGGTAAATGTATCGAACGTCACGTCAATCAGTTGTTTCTACGCGGAGATAGCGTAGTCAGTGTCGGAATATTAGAATAATTCCGTTTAATCCAGTTCGGTTTAAGGTGCGGTCCGTCTTTAAGTGTGTAAATATGATGTTTAATCCAGATTTCTCATAAACCAGATTAATTTCACTAGTCCCGAGTGGTCAGGAGCAACCGCGTTCTTCCGTATAACAACCATTGGTGCAAGTTAATTTTCATGGATAAAACTGAAAGAATTTTGTTTATATGGTTTATAAATGATCCCCAAGTTTCCGCCAATATTATCTCGTGAGTTGAATGTTAAAGTTAAGCTTGTGCCTTGCTTAATTTGTAGAATTGGAATACGGTAAATTCCAACTTGGTCTATTATGAAAATTAAGAATGCAGTTAATTAAGCCTTGCTAAGCTTAAGTTTGCCTTGATTAACTTCAGCCTTGATTTACTTCAGCATATTGGCATACACTAAACACTGGACAAAATGGTATACTATAACCGAGCTTAACTAGGGCAGAATATGAATACAGTGAACAAAACCTTGAAAAACTTCGAAATTGGCATGTATTTTACTAACTTTGCCTCACTTGGACAAAATTGGAAAATAGATTAGTTATCAACCCTTGCTTAATTTGGACAAATTCTGTCTTATGATTTTTTGGGTTTTTCTCATTTATTCTGAATAAACTGAGTTGAATGAATAATTTTGTAATCGTTTTGTCATTATTTTTTGTTTTTTTTACCTTACAGAAATTTTTACCTCATTTTGGGTCTAATGAGCCTCTAATGATTCGTGGTTCACTGCCAAGTTTCCGTATATGTACTTATTGATCGTTTGTTAAGATCCTTGATGTAGGATAAGAATGTTGTTATCGAAAAAAGAATATATATTTTTTTCTTATGGATAAATTAAATCGAACTTGTGTGATGAGTTTTATAATATTTGTGGACAGATTTCTATCGCTTGTGACCTACGAGTAGCTGCTGAACTTAATCTGTTCTTCTACCCTTAATCACAGATGGTGCCAGCGTTAAGTTTTCTTTCACCTCGCAAATTCCAGTTTCCAAGAGAACGGACTGTCCATATAAGACGTCCACGGGCGAGGGGGTCATGAACTTAGGACTTTTTGAAAAAGGGGAGGGGTTTGGCTGTGGACATCTTAATTCTAGTAAGCCAGAACAAATCATTTAGTACATTTTACATGAATGAATTGTTCAACTTCGAATTGGAGGAAAAATACTTCACATTAGAGTGAAAAATAAATGATTAAGCGAATCTCTATTTCACTTGACCCGGCCAAAGACTAAATTGATCAGCTTATATTTATATTACTCAATAACTTTTATCATTCGGTCAAATTGTATGAAGGCAGACATACATGGTGCAAGCGTAGATAGTGATTGTGATTGATTTATATGCTGATTTCAAGTCGGTTGATTTAGCCTACCGAAGAAGTTGTAAAAATGGTCAGTTCAAACGAAAGTCCCGATTCTGCAAATATTTTCGACGCAACAACCTCCAATCATTTCGAGAATAAAGCTGATGGATACGGCAGCGATGATGAAAGTAAAGCTGAATCTGAAGTTCATTTCGAGCAGATACTCGATGTGTTAGGCCACTTCGGACCATTTCAAATCCGCGTGTTTTCGATTCTGACATTGATGGATTTATCGACAGGACAGGCGATGATGTTATTCGTGTTTTCCACGATATCTCCGCTCTGGTCGTGCGCGCAGTTTTTGGACAATTCCACGCTGCCCAATAACACGGTGAAGATGTGCGCCTCGGAGAACGGTTCCCGCTGTGTTCGATTTCAGTACGATACCACCGCTTCGATGGTCTCCACAGTATCCGAGGTAAGTTCGTGTGCAATTCAAAAGCTAATTTAGCATCTGAATACCAGACGATTTTACGGTTCACCCTAAGAACGTTGATTCGGGAGCGACGGTTAGAAACTTGACTAAGGCTATAAAGATTGATACCTCATTTCTCCTTTCTACTGAGCTTAAAAGTTGACCCGGCTGACCGGCTATGTACCCTGTACATTACTTTTTTAAACTGATAAACAAGATTACCATAACAGCCATAGAGCTGATTACAATTTTTTCGCAGTTTATAACATGACCCGACCGATTAAGAGAAACATGGTATCAGATCAGAATCATGGTACTAGAATTTTCAAATTCGCCCTTCAAAGAGTCATTATCAAAAACTTTGCAAGATTTTCTAAATCTGGATACAATTTTCCTATTTTTTTGAAAATGAAAAGTAATCCATTCACAAATGATTTATTCAAACAATTACGATCCGTCCTTTTTCAATAGGTAAGTGCACCTTTAAACGGATAGAAGTGCCTTTTTCATGAAATAGAACTGCTCCTCAAGAAAGCTCGGCAGTGGCTCGTTTCGCTCTTGATACAAGTTCTAACCCTCACCAAACGCCGACAATATGCTATGATAATCTTTTTTTTTTAGTTTTGTAAAATTTACTGTTGAAAAACCGAAGAATGCATTTTCGTTTTCAGTATGATCTGGTTTGTGATTACGACTATCAACCACAGCTGTCTGTCAGTATTCAAATGATTGGAGTTCTTTTCGGTGCAATGTTAACTGGTTACATCGCTGATTGGCTCGGTCGAAAGAAAACATTGCTAACGATGTGCACTTTGATGATGGCCACTCAAATAATCGTTGGTTTTTCCATCAGCTGGCCCATGTACGTCGTCATACGTACTTTCACGGGATTCTTCTTGGGTATGCGTTAAACCGTCGTCCTTTTCTAAAGTATATGGTTAAACTTATCACGGTATTAATTCAGGTCTATAAAGCCGGTTTTTTGAACCACTTCAGAAATTCTAATCTTTGAATTTATATATGTATGTATACCTATCAAATGATATAGACAATGATTGAGCGGTAAAATAATAAAATGCCTTAGTACCCCATTTTGTCAAAACAGGTCAGAACCGGACTTGATCAAATAAAGTATTCATATTCCAAGAAATGCTATCGCTATTCAAACGATTCGAATCGGATAGCCACGTATGATAACATAAAGATATGTATCAAACGTCTCTCAGAACATTAAGATAATTTGTCAAAATCCTGTGATACTGACGACGTCGTTCGTACGTACGTAGCATTCTGATTGGGAAATATACGTGACTTTGTTTATCGGAAAGCGCAAACATATCTGACATATCTGCGATATCTTACTACCAAAGATAAAATTCATTATCACGTAACATAACATTTGAAAACGAAAGTTCTATCGAAGTTCAGATATATATATTTGGTCGTTTTTGAGGGCCTAGTCCATGGTTCATGAGGTTTTCGCCACAGCCTTTGAAATTCCGCCTAAGAATAACAGTTTTTGTAAATACGTAGTGCGTTTATTCATAACCATTTCAAAAACTATCAGTTCAATCACTTACTTCTAGGGAAATTGATTCTTTTTTCGAGTAGTTTGTATGTCTAACTAGTCATTTACAAAACACAAAGTTTTCGTCATTTTGCGTACCTGGTAAATATGACGGAAATGTTTTTTTTCAAATCAATTCTAATCAATCATGCATTTTCTATTTTGATTAACTATGCTAGGTGGAACGTTGAACATTTGTTTCACACTTCCCATGGAATTCATTGGTCCCAAATGGCGCACGTTCTGTGGTTCGTTTGGCCTGTACGGATTCGGCATGGCGACGATGTCCTTGATGGCTTACCTGACACGTGACTGGAGACACGTGACTTATATTTGCGGTGCGATGTTCACCCCTATTATCCCAGCTGTTATTTTGTAAGTATGAAGTCCCGCTATTATATGCTATGCGATCAATGAAATAATTTTGAAAAAAAATTAATTTGGATTCAAATGTGATATGGTTTTTCAGTTGAATAAAAAAAGCTTTTTTGATAACTATACATTTTAAACGTGAAATAAAAATTCATTACCAATGGAAAAAGGATAATTCAATTTTGAATTTTGACGTAAAACAAGAACATGCTAATTATTACTAGTTGTATACCGTTGCGAACATTAGCAGCGATCACACGAGCATCTTAAGCACGTGCTACATTTGGTCCAGAATAACAGTTCACACTGGTGGCTAAATATGGCGCGACCAAAAATGTCCGACCAGGCCGGAGTCAGATTTTAGCACGGGTCAAATTATTGCGTTTGAATTGCAACTGGTTCTGGAAGTGCCTTGGTTTGTTTAAGCATTGTTTAGTATCGAGTGAGTGGTTTACGTGTGAACGCGCTTTCTAATTAGGCACGGTCCAAATTTGACTCAAGTTTGATCCGTGCCAATTTGAGTCAAATCGTCTCCGTGTGATCGCGGGTATTGAACGCTTGAACTTATTTCGATTGTCACAGTTACGTCCCCGAGAGTGTGAGATGGCTGACAATGAAAGGTCGATTCGAGGAGGCGGAGGAAATAATCAGATGGATGGCGCGAGTGAACAAAACTGGCGTTCCCGATATGCGTCTGTTGCGAGCCATCGCGGCTCAAGATTTGAACGAACAAACCGAGGGAAAACGTCACAGTTATCTAGATCTTTTTCGAACCAAAGAGTTAGCCATACAGACATTTGTTATCATGTATTGCTGGTGAGTAACAGAATCGGATCCTACAATCACAAAGCTGAAAAACTTAAAATATCGCTATGTTACGATTTATTGAAAATCATCCTTCGTCGTCCTTCCTGACGATGGTTTCTTGTGGAAAATCAAAAATTCGGATTATTAATAAATTCCAACATTACAATATTCTTATTTCGGCTTTGTGATTGTGGGACTTATATTTTCTACTTTTCTTTCTCTACTCCATTTTACTTCCATTTTCCTCTTCTTTTGCGATTCATTGCGAAGTTTTACCGCGTCACAACGGGTTGATGTTATGTCTTTTGTTGTTTCAAACCTCCATCAATTCGGTGAAGTTGTTACGATCTAAATGCTTAATCATGATTAACGATAGTCCTTAAATCCATTGTATACGCTCTAACCTTAAAACTTCTGCAACACTCGCTTTTCAACCTTTGCTTCAGGTATTCATGTTCTTCCGTCGCTTACGGAGTCAGTAGCATGTACAGTACATTTAAGGGCACGGTCTTCTTGAATTCAGTTATAAGTTCAGCTGTTTCTACGCCGTTTGCTTGGAGCGTTATCTACGTCGGAAACAGGTAATGCCTTGTGTTTCGTCATAATCGTCATACTTCATTCCAGGATCATTGATTCATGCCTAGGACATACGTGCATTGCACATACATAGGATGAGCTATGACTGTCCCATGAAGTAATAACATCTTTGTAACTGACTTCAGTATGAATACATATTCGCAAAGACTGATATAGTGAAACTCATCCGACATTCATCAAAATCAAATGATTGAAAACCACATCAGGATAATTTTTGAAGTCTTCTGAAACATAAATCATTTTCTAAATTCCAGATTTGGTCGAAGAAGGTCATTTTTTGCCTACATGAGTTTACCATGTACCTGTTTGTTAACGGTAGTCATCATAGGAATTCTCGGCAAGAAAGAGGAATTGGGAGTACTTGTAACAGTGGCTGCGCTAGTCGGCAAAGGAGGGGCTATTTCCTGTTGGATTTTAGCCGCGATCTACTCAGCCGAACTCTATCCCACAGTTATGAGGTTTGTATTTATGAAAAACAGTTCTTTGGTCGTTCTAAAATCTTTAAAAAAAAATCTTACCGAGGGATCGAAGTCTGCGATTACTGTATACTATCTGGCATACTATATCGTTATGACATTATGTTTGTTCCTCCCGTTTTGCCCATATAACATTTGCTCGAAATTGTACACTTTTTGATTGCAGAAGTCTGGGTTGTGCCGCAGCAAGCATGGCAGCAAGGATTGGTGGCATTATTGCCCCTCAATTAGCCTACGTCGTGTGTATCCATGTATATTCTATAATTTGACATAATTGGAAAGATTTTAGCTGTAGATAAAGCTGAGTTCTATTTGTTTTCAGGGTGAAGTGAGCCACTGGGTTGTTCCGTATGTGATGTATACATTTCTGGCCATTACAACGGCCATATTTGTCCTCATCTGGCTTCCAGAGACCAACAAAAAACCGCTGAAAGACGCCGTACTGTATCATCGAGCAAACAAAAATATCGAACACGGCACGAAAGATGACAATGACAGCGGAGTTAGTATCGTCAGTACTGGTGACGAGAAGACAAACGATGAAGTTGATATTGGTGGCACTGCATTCGGTTCGAGACCTGAAATTATGTAATTATTAAACCGGGGCAGACTATTTCAAACAATTTTGCTGTGCTCTCAGGTTTTTCTATCCTGCGGTCCGATGAGATACTTCAAGATAGAATATTCATAAATCTACTTCGACATCATTTCCATTTACAAATAAAATGGGTTTGGGTATATTGTTGAACATCTCAAATGACTTCCCGAGTGGAAGTGGTGTCCCTGGACCCCTTGTTTTAGTAGACATATCTTATACTTTCAATTCATGGTTATGTAATGACATGAACACATTCAAACAAATTATTAAGCTTACTCAACTACTTTGATTGATAGAATTTAATGTATGGGCAATTTTCAATAATGAAGGATAATAAAAAGCCTTGTTATTTTGTGGTACTCATAAACCCGGCGTAGGGCGGCCTTGCGACTGTTTGAGATTCTCTGCGACCTTCAGCGTGGTGACCGTCGCAAAGACCCATCGACCTACGACCTGTGACTGCCAGCGACAAGTTGCACACGTTCTATGCATTTCTGTGAAGGTCTTGCGACTGACGTATTGTATTTTTTGCACACCGTGCAGTGTCCCTAGCAGTCGCGGTCGACATACACCCACGTAAGACCCAAAACATGTACCGGGGTATGTACAATTTGAGTGATAAACGTTAACGATTGTAAAAACTGCTAGGCTATTCTCGTGATAATAACAATACTACTGAAAAATCACATTTCGTTCCGTTGGTTTTATTTTCTGATAGTTTCAAATGAATTGTCTTTGCTGTAGCGAATGAAATGTGAGGTGAGCAACAATCCTCCAGGGGCCGGTTGCACAGTCGTGACTTAAGTCCAAAAGTGGTCTTAAATCTTAGGACTGGTCTTAAGTCTAAGCCGTCACTATGCAACCGGCCCCTGTAGCTCAGTGGGGCAAGGGGGTTCGAGTCCTGTTGGTTATTTACGGTGTGCGTGGCAACACTTCACTGTTTCCGTCAGTGGTTAGTAGGGTTAATTTTGGGAAGCCAAGATATTAACGAAATAAGGCAAAAATAAACAAACAAACAAAAAACAAACTATACGCTGTGAGTCACAACCAAAAAGCTGCCATAAAAATGTAGATTTTATATGTCATGCGCATCAAATATAAGTGGCTGACCGAAATAAAAATCTACGGACACAACGTTTTCGTGTATATTATCATTTCATACCAACTAATGCGAACTAATTGTGCACCGGGGCAGTAGCAATCAGTGATTTATTCGCTATCCGGCCGTTAGTAGGTACAAACGCTCGCCGCCATCATGGTGAATGTAGGATGTTTCTTTTTGATTTTGGTCGTCGCTTGTTTTGCGGTATCTACTGAAGGTAAATAATAGCCTAAACCAATCGAATCTATAGAATTCTGTAGTTATTATCTCCAACTGTTGATTCAATATCTATACTGTAGACTGGATGTTATATATTTCATATACATGTACAGCATCACGAAGAACATTTCAAATAAAAAACATCCAAGTTGAACGGTTATCCAAGTTGATCGGGTCCGACTCGGACAAAGTCTACTGTAGTAATATTCTCTGTGAAATTATCCGTAAATTTCACAAGTCACGTTATTTCCACCTATCGAAATGTTTGAATATCTTCGAGTGCGATATGTTATTTTATTCTCTAGGATCGAATTGTTTCGGAGGGAATTGTACGCAGTGGGGTTGTCATTGTGCTGGGAATACGTGTCCAATATCGGCAGCAGATGGTTCTATTTCGTGTCCGCAGAATTGCGCTCCCGATTGGTTTGGCCCTGGATGTCAGACAGGTACTAATATACATGTATACGACTTTTGATTTCGCACCATTTCAAAATTTTCATAATTCTTCAACTAAATGCCCAGTTCTACAGTTGAATTAGGCGCGATACTGAAAAGTATTTTTTTAAACCAATTTTGACAATTTAGAATCGGAGCAAGTCCTGAAATAAAGGACAATTGGTTTATGTATCTCCAAAATTGATATACTTCCGATAGCGCCCGCATCATATTGAGACATAGAGCGAACAAACAATTATGAACAATTACTGACCCAGATTCAGAATATTGCACAAATTATAAATCATCGGCCATTTCCGGACATAACACAACATTTAAACATCTATCAAATCGGCCAAAATGTTTTTGAATACATCGAAATGTTTGTTGACTCGATTTAAGGAAATGTCGCTATCGGAAACGTCGAGAATTCAGGAGAAATTCAAAACGACACCGGTCACTCGCTGCAGCTGTGTTTTGATGGTAATTTGTACACTGGTTCGTGTCGACAGAATTCATTCGTAATCGACTTGGGAGATCAATTCGTGATACAGCGCGTAAAACTATCGGATGCTCGGCGCCAACGAGTTAACCGATGCCGGGTAAAATATACCATTTTCAATTTACACCAAGACTAATAAAAAATCATGGATTGATTTATATTTTTCTCTGCGATTTTTTCAAAAAAAAAAAAAAATTAAAAGAATTTAAGTTAAGCTCTTTTTAGAAAGAAACACAGTTTTATGCTACAATCTTGATGTTTCACAGGTATATATATATCCCCCTATAGATAGGGCATATCATCTTAATACATATAAGGTCGATCGGGCTCCAGATGGCCATTATTTGACCTTTTTTGTGTGTCCAAAATGGTCATTTCCAGCATTTAGTCTATATATCACGGCTCGAAAAACACACGAACTCCAAAATTTTGTATTGTTATCATTCCAGACCCGGATGGTATTCATTCGCAATTATATTTCGATTCTCCTGATGAAACTATTTCTTCTCTCGAATACTGTGAAAGAAAACATGAAGGGACGTGGATCAATTATCATTCAGTTTATATTGCAGCGCCATGTATTCAACCTTGAGATTCGAATCGGAAATAGTGAGAACAAGAGCGAAAACGAAGTGTGCGTAAATGTGAAAAGTAGAGAAAAATGTTCCGATCAGATAACATTTTATTGCAAAAAACTTTTAGCTGGAAGAATTGTGAACATTGACCGCACCAGAGCTCAAAGCAACCCCATAGAATTTGCGGAGATCGACTTGGTTGGATTTCGATATATCGGTATGATATGCCTGTTGGGCCAGGTTTCTTATTCTAGCTAGAAAGTCCATGGAAAAATTGCGATTAATTTTCATTCTGATTAATGCAATTTTGATTCGTGATGTTTTTGTTTGCCATAACTTCATTTCCTATTTTGGTTATGTGCTGGCCCTCTTCCTCGATATCAGCTGCTCCCTATATATACATATCTAAAAATTTAGCTCTGAACACATTTTTGAACAAATCTAGCATTTCGAGATATATTCAACATTTTCTTATAGAACTAAATAAGCATGTTCCACGTGAACTTCTGATAAAGATAGTTATAATTTGAAAATTGGTTTTTCAAACCAAATTCCCCGTATAGTGACCACTAGGGGGCTCTGGTGGTGATGTACCAAAATTGTCAAGTCGGCAATTTTTGAAGTCCCCAGATAGCGCATCAACGGAAAATAAGTGTTGCCAAAATCTAGTGTAAGTCAAACGGGTTTGGAAACCTCACTAACATAGTACTTCATATCTGTTTGCAGATCCCACTGAGTGTAGTATACCTGAGTCGATAAGATGTATGACTCCGAGCCGCTGTAATTATAACGTGGAGAACCAGGTCGACTATTTGACGGGAGCTTGCAAGAATGGATGTTCTGCCGATTATGTAGGACACAATTGCGACCAACGTACGTTATTCTTACTCTTATTTAGTCAAAAAGAGGATAAGTTTTTTTGCTAGTCCGTTAGAATGGAAATTATTCTTTTCCCCAACCTCCACATTAAAGGACTTTCAATTTCTGAGTCATATGTTATTGTTTTAAGTTTCCATGAATAACTAACAACCAATTTGATGTCTCTTTTCAAATGAATCTTTCTTCGTAGGCTTAGTTTTTGAAGGCAAGTTAAGGTTTTCGAGAAGGCATACTAAAAACAGCGTCGAGGTAGAACTTAGAGATATTTCTGGTTACTATCGTTCCTCGCCCTTTGACTCGGGCAGACGAAGAAGAATTCGCTTAGATTTTGTATTTGTAATAAGAGAAGTGGGCGCTACGGATTGGAAATTAGCTAGCGCAAAGAAGATCTATCATTCGTCCCGTAACGAAAAATACAACATCACAGAATTATCCCCAAATACAGAGTACGAGGTTGGAGTAAAAATGCGAAAACGAGAAGTAAATCTGACGTCATCATTCGTGAATAGATCTCCTATTTTTGTATACACGCTGTGTGATGGTAAGGTTTGTCTATAATCATTCAACATTATCGGGGATCAATCGGGGAATAGCAGAAATATGAAAGAATGTCTTTTTGAAATGCAATTCTAGAACCTAAAGACGGACCAGAAATAGTTAGTATGGAGATAGAGGGTGCAACACTGACCTTGAAAATAAAAGTAAGAAATTGAGCATGATGAGAAGGCGTTCCATAAGATTGCCTCTCGGCAACTCGGAATCGATGGCTGCCTTCATGAAACCACTATCGCATTATCTGATTACATGAAAGAATCATGTGTTGGTGCGAAAATCGAATTTATGGCGGCTGCCATATTTTTGAAAGGCCAACCAGTTGCATGATGTTGTTGTTATTTTCATTATCATTACTATCATTATTATTTTCATTTCTGATAGAATTATGAAAAATTATAAAATAGCGATACATTATGAAACAGTGAATCAACTACATACTGAATACATATCAACGTTCGTGGAAAAATGTTGAAGGTCATCAATGAAGACGATTGCGACACTCAACAATCAATTAGTTTTTTTTTCGGGATATTTTTCAGCCGCTCACGCAGGATCAACTGAGTTGTAACGACACCAAGGGAGCGTGGTATCGCGCCAGCTTCCAAATGATCGACGGAGACGACGAATGGAAACACACCTCATTACACACTACGAACGACTTCGTATTTACGATCAGTGGTGTGTTGGACTGGGATAAAAGATACATCGTTAAAGTTGGGGTGCAGAACCCCGGAAATGCGAGGTCCGTGTACGGCCCTGGTCTAGAGTTCAGTACAGGAACCCTTTGTGAGTTGTTGACTTTAATTAGGTTCAAAATCGTATGGTTAAGAAGAAAAAATTCCAATCGTTCCAATTCGTTAATATTAGAGAGAATCCCACAATAATAACGAAATACAAAGTCCGAAAAAGATTCCTAGAGCTAGTGGTTTATTCGACGTTTCGACTATATTCTAATAGTCATCTTCGAGAATGCTTTGTTTTATGTTGTTATTGTGGGATTCTCTCTATGTTATCGTCACAACACGGATATATTATTTTATCAATGGTGATCTTTCTACTTTGCATATCGTTCTGTAGTGTCGCCGATATCGTGGCACGAGGAGGAGGGCAACGATCGCTTGAATCTCAGTTGGAGCGTTCTTCGAGAACACCAGGATTCGAATTTCGAATACCGAATTCTGTACAAATTCTACGACTACAAAGGATGTTACGTTAAACAAGGCGAATGGAACTCGAGCCCATTCCCCAGCGTAGTACCGTCTTATAAGTTGATCGGACTCAAACGCAACGCCCGATATTACGTAAAGATCGTCGCTAACGCTACCGGGAACGGAGTCAAATGGAAATATACATCAAAACAAACGATGATAGAAACGTCCGAATCCGGTGAGAGCACTAACGATTATCTAGTCAAGATTGCTGTTAAAAATCTCGAAAGATAAAACCACTGTGTATTTAGATCACATCATATGAATTTGGGTAAACAAACATTGATTAATCTTAGTAAGGTTTTTTCCCGATGTAAAGAACCGGGAATTGAAATTGGAAGTTGTTGAATACAAGAAATACAGGATATCTCGATCCATACTAATGATACGGTAAACTTGTATTTTCAGTGCCGGTCGGTACCGCAATTAAAGCAATCGTCGTTCCGGAGACCGTTCCACTAAAAGTTTTCATATCAACCACTTTAGCTAGCGTAAAATTCAGAGATTTACCTTGCGAAGACAGAAGGGGTAAACTTGTCGGATATCACTATAGGCTAATAGATTATAGCACCGGAGAGGTGGTGAGGGAAAACTTGACCAGATCCGCGAATTTTGTACTCACCGACCTAATGCCGTACACGAAATACATCCTGAGTTATACTTGGGCGAATAAAGCCGGAGAAAGTGAACGATCGGAAGAAACCGAATTCATTACTGATGAAACTGGTTAGTACTTAGACGGACAGACTGGATAATGATAGGGCTCAGAATTCGAATATGGAAATGAACATAACGTAGCTTGAAGGAGTGGGCTAGGATTGCGGATAAACAATGTCCGAAGAACTCGTTTGTCCCTTACCCTATAGGCTCAATCTATGGACGGCTGAGTATTGAGGCCAGTTCCAAAGCATTAAACCCATTCCTATGTATGTCTTTGGCCGTTTCTAAGTGTTGAACTTATTTTCTATCTACGGAAACCGAATTCTGTGATGATCATATTTCCTGGTGATTTTGTGTTTTCTTTGTAGAATTACCTAGCGTGGGAATCGATATGATAAATGGCCCGGCTGAAAAGTCGACTATGGTACATTTCCGTACTCGAGGTAATATCACCGGGCTTGCGTTAGAATGCGGCGAAACAACCGAAGAAAATATAAAACCGACCGAAATAACTAAGTATTTGTGGGATATAGAACCCACTCGGATGTTCACGGTAACCGATCTCAAAAGTTCTACTTGGTATGGATGTTGGGTAAGTTTTTTTTGTTGAAGATTTCTACATGATTTAATGTGTCAGATATTAAGTGATTTCTTTTGTATTCCAGGCCGCTGCCCGCAACAAAAAAGGATGGAGCCGGCCCACTGAATTTACATATATACATTTACCCTAATTGTTTCCAATAAATGGGAATAATAAATACAGAATCCTCTTCGTAGAAAGCTTGCAGAATTGTTTGTATAAAATGAATAGATAAATAGATTTATTCTCATAAATTAATCACAGATAATTCATGTTTGATACATTATATGGTTATCAGTGCCAGTGTATAGGGGTTTATATGTCCAAATCCAGTATATTTCATCTGATTGAATTTACTGTAAATTTGGCTATGAGGTGGATATGTAACTTCACGAAATGAGTCACATTTTGAGGAAATATAGAATCTATGACTGGTAGAATAAGACTTTTTGAGGTAAATAGATAATTGAGGTTTTTCTTTGTGTCCGGTAATGCTCTTCTGTAGAGCAAAATAGTTTTTTTTAATTATCAACCTATTCTTGATCATCCAACGTAGCGTCAATCAAACGATCTATTATTTCCACCATAACTGTCTGAAAATGCGAAATTTGAGCATTTGATCACATTGATCAGAAAATCGTTTTCCACGGTAACTCTAATTAGGTGTATATGAATGATCAAACTAAAACAGTAGTGTATGCACGCGATCTGTGGGATTTTTTAGTTACCTCGTATTCGGTTTTTTGAGACCTTGTGTTCGTCTGTTCAATGGCTGTGTTGAAGCTGTTCGGGAGGGATCGATCTATCCTGTTTGCTTCATTGACTACTTGAAACATTCCCTGCTCCGTAGTTACCGTTGTCTAGTATTTGAATAGACGAACATGAAAATTTAATCGCAGAAAGATTTGCCGGATATCGGAAATAACCTTACCATTTTCAGGTCTTCATTGTTCGACTCTTTTTTTGTGACGCGCATCGTGAACGGAGCTTTTACAATTTTGTAAATCGACTTTACGGACGGTATTAGGTTGAACGGTGCTGCTAGTGTGCGGCCTTCGTCGATATATTCCAAGAACAGCCTGGTCCTGGCGTATTTCCATTCAACATCTTCGTGTTCCTAAAATCAAAAACAATTGTGAAAACGACTGAAATAAAAAGTCATAGTTGGCTAGCATTTGATGGATAATTTATGCAAGACGCATGTGAACGACACGGCCTGTCTCCGGCGAAGAACCTCCGTACACTTACTGACACAGCGTCAAATGTTCTGGTCATGAGAGCTATGAGCAAGTTTACACAGACTATCACGACCATGATGTGATAACCGGCGAACAGAACCAAACCGGCTCCTTGGGTTACGGGCTGATTGAACGGATGAATCGTGGCAAATGCTCCGTCCGCATATCCGAACATCGACCAAAATAAAGTCAATAAGCAGTCTGACATGCTGTAATGATAGAAAACTCAAATATGTCGACGTATAAACCTTCTGCAATTTGTAATGGCTCAATATTGACGAAATTCCTTTTCATTTTTTAAAGAACTAGAATGGAAAATGTTCTTTTTGCTTCAAACACTATTTGCGGTAATCGTACAAAGCCATTAGAACCCTCAATTGATGTCACTGATACATTTTCTGGATAAGATCGACGAATAAGCTACAGGAACATACGTGGTGAAATGGGCACTGGCTTTTACTTGAGTGACGGCTTGTTCGTATTCTACAAACATGGTGGAATTCTGTAGCGTACGTATGTTGTAGTACCAGTACGTGTTTACAAGCGCTACCCAGAACGGAGTCAACATTACGCCCAGAATAAACAAAAACTTCAGAACGTCCTAGAATGCAAACATTGAAAATTGTCACGTAAACATTTCAAATGATATCACAAAAATTGATATCACAAACCTTACAGTAGAAACTTAAGACCAGGATAGATAATCCTCTTTTCAGCAAATACAAGATTTGCTTCAGCAAAATACACGTATAGTTCCCGAATTGTACGTTGTGAAATTGCGAGGTTTTTTATACCTACCTTCATGATTTTGTAAATACCAATTTGTAGGGGACCCAACACGTTACTGGCGGGCAGAAATGCTGAGATGCGACCGAATGTCATGAAATTTGCGATAGAAAATATGCACTCGTACACAACGAACGGGTCGTTTGGTTGCCATACCATTCGATCTGAAAATAGCGCCAAATCTCGCCCGATTTTGAATCAGATTATGAAACAAGCAAGGAAGCCTTTTACCTGCCGAATACATACCACCGACTATATAGTAATACTGATGCTTAGCGTACTGGTTTCCGTTCACTAACAACATCCAAGCAGAATCCGTACGAAAATATTCCACGGCAAAATGGAGCTAAAATTCAATCATATAAATGAGGTCAATCTTATTCTTAGATTTTTTTTTGTATCGATGCTCTTTTCGAGGCCACGATTGTTTTTTCTTTTATAATTTACAATCTGATTAATTCACCCCATTGTTTCCAGGCAGGCTAGGTGCTATGCTGTAGCTTTTTTCATTTCAAATGATAAGTCAAACAGTGCGAATACATTTCAAAGTGTCAACGATGAATAGGAAAATCTGATTTAGACCTTCCATAAATTAGAATCCAGCCGCAGTTGGAGATGATGTCAAATAGTGGAAACTAGCAGTCACGCTATTATATCTACTTCGTCGCTATAGTGATGATTATTTCGTCGACGATGAATCATGATTTATTTGTCAATTTTAATCAACAATACCATTTTGATGACAAAAGAAAGAAGCTATATTTCATCGGCATTTTGCGTGTTTATAGAGAAGAAAATAATCTTAACCAGATCTTTGATAAGTTTGGCAATCGCTTTGTGAATTGTTCGGGCTATGGAGCAAAATCTCAATCAAAACGGACTATTTCAATCTGAAAGAAAATTGTTTACTTACCTTAGCGAAGACAACTGCGTATACGGTGAACGCTGCGATGTACATCGATAGCAGAATAAAATCTAGATAATTCTGAACCTCGGAGAAATGTAGCTTGAATCCACTGACGTAAACCTGTTTCATTTCTTGCCACAGTAAACCTGAAGATGGCACGATACGGACGTAAGTAAGAGCGCGAAACGACAGCCATCAGTTCACAGTCGTTTAAGTCAGAATAGTCCATTCTCAATTACTCTTGCAGACGATAAGCGAAATCAACAATTGATGACATATAAGTTTATTCTAATGTTTCGAGCGAAATCAAACGAAATTTACCAACCAAATTAATACCAGGGACAATACCTTTTTTAAGATCAAATACCTCGAAACTTAAGAATAAGTTCCTATAGCATCAATTTCAATAAGAAAACTAACTTGAAAGTTTATTGACGCAAACACATATTACTTGATATTATCGACAATGAATGATATAACATAAATAATATCATTAAGGATCAATCAAGTTATTTTGAATGTGCTGAGAATGTACCAGTCGTACGTTCACGGTGATTTAACTCACAGCTGTGAAACTGGGCACGCATAAGATATTACTATTACAATATCATATAATCTCACCAGACCATGCTTCCGCGTGATGTTATTACTGTCAATAAGGAACTAAGAGATTCTATAGAATTTCAAAAATCAATGGATAATTCTTATCCGTTTTCACAAACCTGCTACCCAGATGATGACCATGATTTGTATGGAGGAAAATTGTATACCGCGAATCACCAAACGGTCGCCGATATCAAATTTGTACTTGTTGCTATAGTTAGTGAAAAACCGGTTCAAATGCCCGAAATAATGGTCGTTCTGCGGACTAGGGATCGTACTGGTCAGCGTAGAGGTGACTAACGTCAGTAGAACCATCAACACCAGAAACATGAAAACATGACCGACGAATTTTACGAATGGAATTCGCATGAGCTTTTCAATCTGAAAATAGGTTTGAGAAGTGAATGATACATAGTTCATGATGTTACGTAGGAGGTCAGAACCGTCATTCAAATTGTATAACTTACTAGGATCTAAAGAGCTGGGCCTAGAGCTCCATCCAGACCGAATGCATTTGATAATATCTCAACTGTTTGATATTACGTTTACTGTGGAAACGTTTCGATACTTCGGGCATTCAACTGAATACCATTCTGAACTTACTTTAGTATGCGGCAGTGCTAAATACAGCAGGCTTAGTACGGGGTAGGCTGGACAGAAAAACAGCCAAAATAGCGCCATTTTAAAAGTAGAATTTGAAGTGGTCAACATCGGTCCGTACCAAGTCATTTCTAGTTCTTGTTGACAAGCTGGATGTGAAATAAACTGCAAAGGGAAGGATATCTTTTTCATAAAGAAAACCGTTTAAATATTCATACATAATGGAACGATTCTTAAATCGCAATGTTGATTGCTTTGTTTTTGCTGACCCTGGAAAACGAATCGTTAAGAGAAGCGAATATTGGGTGATGATGGGGATGACATAGCAACGCATCGTTCGTAATATTTCCCTCATTTCTGATCGTTATTGGTTGATAGATGACAAATGGGGTTTTCATAGTTATCTTTACTAGCGAAAAAACAAAAGACTTGTGAATGAACGATTGCCTATCAGCATTTTTGCGACGGAAAAGGAAGTTATTCTCCCAGCGGGTAGCATCGTTCCAGCCGGTGGCGCCGGCTATTAGCCAGTCAGCCAATCGAATCTAGTGAATACGTCCTTTTTCCTTTTCAGCTTCGGAACTCAGGCGTTAAGTTATACATTCAAACGCTTGGCTTTTTCATCCAACGATTTGTTTCGACTTATTTGCTTCTGCAAAAAAACATTTATGTGGTTGTACATGATCTGCGTACCTTCATTTCTCCGTAGTCGACGGCTAATTTTAAAGTAGCGAATTTATCTTCAGTTCCGTCCCTGTTATGATTTATGATCGTATCCAGTTCTCTCGTGTTTCTGACGTGATCCATTAGTTTGACCAAATACGAACTTAAAGCATCCGCCAATTGGTTGTATTCTTCCTGTAACGACAAGGGATTCTTTTCAAATTTTACACGTCGCGATATGTTTTTGAATAATGATTCCAGCCTCGCCATATCCCAGACATTAAATTACGTTGTCTTTAGCTTTTTCGAAATAACGTGGGAGATGGCAAAAAGATATTTCGATGCCAAAACATTTCATGGAAAAAATTGAATAAACTAACTTTTTTGGTTTATCTCCCGTGTTCAATTTCAATAAGCATAATAGATAATATTTGAAGGTGTAAAGGTATGATAAGGTTAAAATTTTGAAACTGGACTCTGCTCCCATAATTCTAAGTAGGTTTTGTTTTGACCTCATAACCGTGTGGGGTAGTCAAGAAAACGCACCGTTTTTGGTCTAAGTTTAATGGTTTTATATATCCACCGTCGCTACCTCACCAACGGGTGAGCAGGGCTGGTCCTCGGGGAAGAACGACTTACGCTAAAATGTCTTTCCTGACTAGCGGCTTTTCTCAGCGATCGCCCCAGATCCATAGCAGTGCGAATCGGGTCGTCATTAGCTAGCGAAACATAAGCCTCGCTACAAACACCTCTAAACGTCTCCAAACGATGTTTAGCAACGTAATACGGATCCAATTCGGACAGCACCAAGTTACTCGAGGGAGGTTCGATTTTTTCTCCTTTGTCCAATAACGTTTTTACGACTTCGAACAAGTTCATTTGAGCGGCTAATACTATCGGGGAAGCATTCGTAGCCAGCGTAATACTGTACGCATCTTTTCTCGTGTCTAAAATGTCGTCTTGTGCCGCTGATTTCGACTTATTCTTTCCACGATGTTGCCTCTTTTCGTGTTTCCTACGCAGAATATTCGCACCCGCCGCCACTAAAACCCGAACCTCGGCCATACTGACATCGTATTCGGGACTCTTGACGAGGAAACAGGCTATCGCTGCTTTTCCCTGGCGAATGGCAGACATCAGCGCCTCGTAGAAGTCCAAGGGCTCACATCTAGGCGTCAGAATTTCTATCATCTGTAAATGAACGAACTTTAATCAAGAACTTTAATCGAAAAAACCAGTAGAAAGCATCCTCCCCCAGCAGGGATTCGAACCTGATGGTATCGAGCTGGTCACGAAACCCTGCACACTAGACTGAGTGCGCAGCTTAAATGATGTCATTATTAGCCAATCAGAAATCCCGTTTTATTTCAACCCGGGGTTTTCGCAAGTATAGTTCTTCATTGAAATTTGCCTGAAAGTGATTACACAACGAGCAATCTGATTGGTGCCGCAAGTTTTCGCGCGGCAAAGCTGCGCATGTAGCTGCGCACCCGGTCTACCGTGGTAGGGTTTTGTGCCGAGGCTGAGTGTAGCGATGCCATCAGGTTCAAATCCCGCCGAGGGAGGATGGTAGAAAGTCGTTCGAAGTACTCAATGAAATATGACTCTAGAGAATTTTTTTTTCAACATCGAAGCCGTATTAAAAACTACTTGCTACGTACGTCGGAAACATGTCTTTGTTCAGAACTATTTTCCCTCAATAGTGACATATTTTAACGCCGTTGGTAACCCTTTACATGATTTACTTCAGAAAGTAAATTACCATTCTTGACACGAAAATATTGTACCAATATCAGGGCATCGTAATGATCAGTCAAAAGGTTACGCGCGCCCTCCACTACACTACCATTCAGTGCGGAAAGTACTTCCTACACTATCATTAAGCTACGGAAAGTACTTCCGACAATATAATTCAGCAAGGAGAGCACCTTTATACCAAAACTAAAACTCTATGAAATCGTAATTTTTTTGGCTTAGACGGAGTGTCGTCTTAAATTGGAATGTTTTTTTTATTTCGACGCTATAATGTACCTGTTGATGGTTTCTGGCAACGGCTCCGATGAGAGGTGTCCGATCCAGCGAATCCTTTGTGGATGCATTGACTCCTTTATCCAATAGTTTCTGTACTGTTGCGACATCTCCCAAGGACGCCGCCTCAAGTAGCTTCGTTTCGTCATTATTCTGACAACAAAATATATTTCAATAGGTTTATTTGTAATGTCAATGGTTTTTTCATTCCAGTTGCTTTTTCATATCGGTTCTGGATATTCCCTAGAGATTGGATATTGGATCAACCGGTAAATAGAACAATTTTACGTATGACAAAAACAATAGAATACGGATGCGATCGTGTTTGATAGATGAATTAATCTTTCCTACTCAACAGTGAATAGAAATTCTTTCATAAGAGTTTTTTTTAAACTTCAAACTGAAAATTTTTCTGCAGTTTGTTCCTATTTATCATAATGCTTCCACGTGATTTCTAAACGCTTGTAAACGTTGAATTCAGTAACAACGAACAGGAAAAGGCGAACAAAAATATCAGATACATTTTCAAGCGGTGCCTTTCATCGTCATTAAAACTCACCAGCCCGACAGCTGTACCGTCAGTCACACGTCCTGCAAAAAACAAAACAAGCGTCAATAGGGCTATAGACAATAGCGCAACACTGCGAAAATTTAGATATTTAAACTGAAATTATGCACGGTTAATCGATGAAACCATGGAGAGTTTTGTACTGTAATCAAGAACGTGAATCATTCATAATAACAAAAAGTGCTCTATTTGTGTTATCGGGGCATTTCATAGACGCTCGTAACGATTAGTCGTAAAATGATGTATTGGTTAAACTTGTTTATCCGTTATTTATATCGGATCTGTAATTTTCACGCCGCGGAGTTGAAGTGATCTTCAGTCGGAGCGAGCGGAACCTTTTTTTTAAGGTTAATTACTGCAGAGAAAGTCTCCTTATACCGCTTCCGTTTTAATGTACGCCAACGAAATGGGGAAACTTTTAACCAGGTCGCACTTAATTCAATAACTTTTGTGTCGTTAACGACGGCTCATTATTTTAGCATACGATGCAAACACGAAACCTTGAATATCACCGAATAGTATTATGACTAATGCATAATAATGAACTCCCAGATAGCAGATGTTTATAAATATTCAAACAAATAAAAAACTTTCCAGTTTTTAGGCGCCATATCGTGGCGGCCCTTCAAGGTTGCGGCCCCCTCGTTGCATAATTTTCGCATTGTTTTGAAAAAAATGTTCTGATTGAATATCAATCAGCTCTGTTGTCACTAATTTATACATACATCATTCTTAAAGCATATGAAATGTTGAGTTTTTCGGACGCGGCGAATGAAAACAGTGACGACATGAAACCAAGGACCGCATTTTTTTAATGCCCGTCAGAAAATTCGTGAATTCAATTTTTCATGGTCTCATAAATCCCATATTTTCCATTCTTTCATTGGTTAAAAACCTTTATTAGCAATTTCGGCCCGTGTTAGATTTTTTTGAATAACTCACTTGACAACTGACCTTTAACCACTTCAGCTTAAGGTAACGAGTCAGAAAACCGAGAAATGAACATTACTTTTACTACGGCTACGGGAGAATCTACCTAGTTCTGATGTAGACAGGTTTCCGCGACGGACACGGTACGAAATAGAATATTGATATGGTGTTAATGGTGAAATCTCTGCGGGCCTAGACGTTCTTGGTCGCCTCGTAATCTGACTCTATTACCGAGCAAATAAGCTGCAATTATTGTAAATAATGAGAATGATCGACTAAATTGTTCCCTCCGAAATGAATTCTAATCTTCAGCGGAATTATTAAAAGCGGAAAAAAGTATAAGCCTACACACACATCATCTATCCATGCGGACATAATGCATATAACGCATACGTATGTAAAATTATACGCGATTTTTGTGAAAAGTCTAACTTAAAGATGTTAAGGATGTTAAACATATGAGCAATAATATCTATATCGTACCGATGATATTCATGAATAAAACACTTTTATCAAACAAGACAATTTCCGCGAAAAGGAGTTCACGTAAATTATATGCGCATCGAGCATTTGGCGCCAGAAGGGGAAACATGTCGACCATATGACTTTACTTATGTCTTCTGAATGAATAAATAAATATTATCAATTACTTACGGCGAAAAACATTTTCATTTCCGACCATCATTTGTCTCGATGATACATGGTTTCAGTAATGATTAAAAGTAAATAAATTCGACTGGACAAAAATTTAATTTCCACAAAATGAATGTGTACAGCTGCTATGCATATGCGTCGATATGCCTGAATTGTATGAAATATGCGGATCGTACAAGTGCCCGACAAACACCATTCTTCAACATTGAGATAATATTTCGATTAGATTGATTACAAAATATTTTTTTGTTGCATTTGACAGCGGGGTAAAGCGGGGAAAAGCGCTGATGCCACCGACGATGATATCGTTGTATTACACATCTCAAAACCACCAACAGTATGATGCTCAATTCATCTGCATCTTTTCTCTTTCATAACTGAATTCTTGCTTGTAAGATATGATGAGAAGATTCGTAGAGGAGCCGATGTTAACCGGGTTTAGAATAGATAACGAGACGAGTAGCACTATTTACGTTAACTATTTATTTGACGCACGAGCTTTCGCTATACTAATGTATAGAAGCTTCATGAAGTGAATGAGGATGAAGCTTCTATACATTAGTAGCGAAAGCTCGTTGCGTCAAATTAAAAGTTAACTTATACAGTACTACTCGTCTCGTTATTCATTGCTTGTAAGATAGTCACTCATCACAAAAGTTATCGTTGATATCGGAAAACTAAATTCTAAATCTGGATTACGACGCGCAGAAGACTTTCTTTCCTCTTTTTCTTTTTGTGTATCTTCGGCTGAACCCACGATGGTAAATAAGCTTCAAACCAATAGGTGTTCGTGCTTATTGCAGAATAAACAAGCTGAATTAGTGCTTAAGAATTTCAACTCTATGAAATTCTAAAAGGGTTTGGTAAAAAAACATTCAAATGCTAGGTACGATACGGCCCTGGTATGACTGCACTAACAGCGTTACTTTTTAACCGGCAGTTTTTTTAACTC